>NW_024870462.1:221903-235232 GCF_013358625.1 Macadamia integrifolia | reverse complement strand
TTTTTTGTGGAGAAGAATAAATTAGCTTTAAACTTAATTGTCTCCTTGACTTTGTACTTCAAGTGTGGCTTTAGATGTAGTTTTATTTCTTGGCATGTTTGATGATGATCCAATTGTTACTGCCACCAAATTACCTAATAAAAAACTAGAGAGAGCGAGTGAGAGGGAAAAAATGTAGTAGTTTTATTTCTTGAAAGTTTGATTTTTTTTATTTTTTATTTTGGGTAACACAAAAAACGAGTATTCCATGGTAGTGATCATAGCCCCAGGACAAGCTCATATATGACAAGCAAGGCTTTTACAAGACCAATGGGCGATAGTGGGCATGCCAAAACTTTAACCCACAACCAACTGACTCAAGTCGTGATGGGTTGAAGGCATTTTCACCACTAGGCTACCAACCCCAATGGTTTGAAAGTTTGATGATGATCCAAATTGTTACTGCCACCAAATTACCCAATAAGACTTCAGAGAGAGAGAGAGAGAGAGAGAGAGAGAGAGAGAGAGAGATACAACTGTGTGATTGGTTAAACTACCCCAACAATATTTCTCGGTGCCTAATCTTATGCTTTTTTTCTTTACGAGCTACTTTGGCAGAAGACCAGACATAATTTTGATGAAGATATAATAATTATTAATTTCCAATGATTATATTTTAATCGCTATATTTCAACAGCTATATTTCAATGGTTCTATTTTGATGGTCTCTTTCCCCTCAATCTATGTATGTGCTTTTTGGTTTGTAGAAGATAGTGAGAAGAATTTGAGCCCAAAGTAAACTCTTGTGGTGACCCTTAGGTTGAGCAAATACCCATTTGATCAAGTTTGAGCTCCTTCTATGGTTGAGTGAATCATACATTTGGGTTGAAACTGTCCCCCAATGACACCAAAGTTACGTGATCCTAGCTGACCCTTGAATTAAGTGATCTTCTCTCACTCTTATTATCTTGTACTTTATTCCCTATTTTTATAATAGAATTCATCTATATTTTCAAATTTATTTTTGAGCTGCATCAATTTTCCTTGCATAAGGACTCATAACCTGGCCATTTTATCTATTAAACCAAAAAACCTCGAGATTATGAGTTCAGCATCTTGATTTTATTTTCAAACGAAACCAAGTCCAAGAAAATCTCTCTCTCTCTCTCTCTCTCCCTCTCTCTCTCTCTCTCTCTCTCTCTCTCTTCTTTTTTTCTCTTTTTTTAAAGGTAAAACAACATATATTGAATTACTCTTTTCCTTATCAGTATAAAAGATAATTGAGATTTCACTTGAAATTTTACTTTTATATGGTTTGTACTTACAACCATATGGAACCCAAATTAGGTCTTCAATTGCAGAAATACACTTCCCAACTATGCCCGTCTCAATGCATGCATCTTTTTTAGTGACAATTCCATGTTTCGTTGGATTATAATATATATTTGGACCCATTGATGGATATTCTTACATTAATACACTTCATTAGACAACCCTTGACTTTCTGAACTTGAAGAACTATTAAATTAATTAAAATTGTTAAATTACAACCGCCCATCTATTTCATCTCTAGTTAAATAACCCAAGTTAATTTTAATCACCTCCATATTCTGTAACACCAACTTGAACCGTGCCAGTAATTACGAAATCAAGTCAACTGTATGATCTTGATCTTTCATGTATTGTTGATTTTCCAAGGCTCTTATTAAAATGTAATATTTTTTTTTTGTTGGGTAAATACTAAAATGCAATAGTTTACGCCATCTTAATTCATCTTACATCAACATTAGGTTAAAAAACAATATGATTATTATATACCATAGAGTCTTTGATAAGTTTTGAATTTGGTGCAACCAAGGAATCAAACTAGGTCATGCATTTTCACTTAAAAATGCGGGCTTTGAGACACTTACAGAGGACATCACTCGAAATAATATTGAAATTTATTTTGGGAAAAAAAAATGTTGCATGGTCATGTAGCCCCTACATTGAGACACAGAGGCACACAAAGTTACCATCCCATCACTTATAAAATAAAAAATTCCCATTCTGTTGATGCCTCGACATTGGTGCAAGGGCCAGGTGACCAAGCAACATTATCTTACCACCCCCCCCCTTTTTTCTCTTGGACAATTATGTTTTCACATGTTCAAAGATTTTCATTACACTTATGTCCATTCTTCTTTTTTTTGTAAGATTCCCCGACTTTTAAATTTCATACAACACCTACCTCAACTTGTTAATATTCTTTACATACACCTCATCCACACGCTATAATCTTATGCCCTAACAGGTTCTTGTACATGACACAATGAAGAGTGAAATAGTTCATTTCCCTTAATTTTTATATACCACCTTGATTAATCATTTTCTTGAGTTGAGGTGGAGGGATAGAATTTTCATATCACTCCTTGGGTACCTAATGTTTATAGAAGTCACATCTATGGTATCTCACATTTCAAATATTATGTTTGGAGTTTCTCATGGTTCATAAATTTTATGATTGGGGTAGTTTTCCAAGCTTACCCTTATTTTGCATACAGCTATAGTGGAGGGAAAGACAGAAAGGAGAGTTGGGTTGGGTTGGGTTGGGTTGGGTTGGGTTGGGGGGGGGAGGGGGCGACTGGGGGAGAGAGAAGCAATAACCCTACTCCCTCCATCCTCTCCTGACCCCTCCCTTCAACCTCTTCAACCTAACACAAGAAAACATGAATTCTAGTGAGGAACGATAAAATATTGTGCAAGAGATTGCTGCATGATTATGTGGCACTTGTATAATGAGAACATATATTGGCATGCATACTAATACATGAGAAGGTATTTAATTGAATAAGCTATGAAATTTGACAATTGGATAATCTAGGCTATAGTCACTCCATCCAATCATCAAAATGACCACATCAGCTATCCATATAACAAAAGAATTGGGGATTAATTAACTGTCCTTGGCCTCTGTATCCAATTGTAGGATCATTTTCCATTTTTTCCCCCTCTGCTATTTGGCTGTTTGTCTAACCAGAAAATATATTTAAAAAAAGAAGTGAAATTTTCTGTAGTCTATCTTTGGTTTCCATCAGAAAAAGTTACCCGGCAACCAAACATAGAAAGATCGATGTATTTTCCCTTCCCTTTAACGTGAATAATCGTTTTCCTTCCTAGGAGCGTTAATGTATAACTGCGTAAAAGAGTCATGGACTCCTTTGATTAGTTCCAATAATGTTAGCAATCCGGACCTCAACCCTTCTCTCTGAACACCACTTTCGCCAAAATTCGTTAGTTTTCATCACTGCCTACTCTACGTACTCCACCACATTCCTGTCAAAGCCCCAACCCAGCTCTCCAATAAATTCCAAAAGCAGCAAATTCCTTGTTCTCTGCAACTCTCAAATTGCCAAGAATGGAAGAAATGGTAATCTTAGGGAAGCTGAATCCATCTTCAACCGCATGCCCTTTAAAAACGTCATTTCCTGGACAGCCATGCTTACTGCATGTTCGGATAATGGTAAAATTGATAAGGCACGAAAACTGTTTGATGAAATGCCCCAAAGGAATACTGCGTCATGGAATGCGATGATCACGGCATACATTCGTAATAACCAGAAGGTTGATCAAGCTTATGAACTGTTCTGTAGGATGCCCGAGCGCAATCCTGTTTCTTATGCTGCAATGATCACGGGATTTGTCCGGGCAGGAATGATATTTGAGGCCGAGGAACTGTATTTGGAGATGCCATTGATAGGGCGGGACCCTGTTGCTTCCAATGCGTTGATTTCAGGATACTTGAAGGAGGGTAAATTAGAAGAGGCTGTCCGGATATTTGAAGGTATGTCGGAGAGAGATGTTGTTACTTGGAGCTCAATGGTTGATGGCTACTGCAAAAATGGTCGGATTTCAGATGGGAAAGAATTGTTTGAGAAGATGCCGGAGCGAAATGTGGTTTCTTGGACATCGATAATTGGGGGTTATATGAAGATGAGGCAGTTTGGTGAAGGTTTCGGGTTGTTTTTACAGATGAGAAAGGAAGATGATGTGAAGGTTAATTCTACAACCCTGACTATAATCTTTGAAGCATGTGCTGATCTGGGTAGACTTTCAGAAGGGATTCAAGTTCATGGACTGGTTTTGTCAATGGGTTTTGATTTTGATGTATTTTTGGGTAATTCTATCATCACCATGTATTGCAGAGTTGGTTATATGGATGCCGCTAAGACTATGTTTGATCTCATGAACAAGAAAGATGTAGTTTCTTGGAATTCACTGATAGCTGGTTATGTTGAATATGACAAAACTGATGAGGCCTACATGATGTTTGAGATGATGCCGATCAGAGATGTTGTTTCTTGGACAACCATGATTTCAGGATTCTCAAATAAGGGGAGGATTGGAGAATCCATTAATTTGTTCAAGGAGATGCCTGAGAAAGATGATATTTCATGGACTGCAGTTATTTCAGGCCTTGTGAGTAATGAGGAATATGAGGAGGCTTTGCGTTGGTTCATAGAGATGGTTCAGTGCTCAGTCAAACCAAATAGCCTCACATTAAGCAGTGTACTCAGTGCCTCAGCGGGTTTGGCAATACTAAATCAAGGGCTACAGATACATAGCCATATTGTGAAGATGGATATGGAATTTGAAGTGTCCATCCAAAACTCACTCATCTCTATGTATGCAAAATGTGGAAGTGTACATGATGCCTACCGGATTTACATTGGCATTGATAAACCTAATCTTATCTCGGTGAACTCAATGATCACAGGTTTTGCCCAAAATGGGTTTGGTAAAGAAGCTCTAGAAATATTCGAGCAAATGAAGACCGAAGGCTTTGAACCGAACCAAATTACATTCTTAGGTGTTCTTTCGGCTTGTGCCCATGTGGGACTTGTAGAAGAAGGACAAGCCTACTTCAAATCAATGAGCTCTTCATACAATATTGAACCAGACCCTGATCATTACACATGCATGGTTGATCTCCTTGGCCGTGCAGGATTGCTAAAGGAAGCAATTGATTTGATTCATTCAATGCCCTCCAAACCGCATTCTGCAGTATGGAGTGCTCTACTAAGTGCTTGTAGGACCCACTTGGATCTAAATCTTGCTAAGCTTGCAGCTCAACAGCTTTTTGAATTGGAGCCCAATAGTGCAACTGCGTATGTCATCTTGTCTGACATGTATTCTCTTACGGGGCATAAGGAAGAAGGAGAAGAACTAAGGATGGCCAAGAAATTGAGAGGGGTTAAAAAGAGTCCAGGTTGCAGTTGGATTATAGTAGACAAGAAGGTGCACTTGTTCCTGGCAGGTGATGATTCCCGACATTAGATCTATGCTGAGAAGGATTGTGGAGGAAATGAATGTTTTAGATAAAAATCCATAGCTGAACGCAGTACCTTTTTTCTTTGGAGGGGAAGAAAATGATTTATCAATAAATTGAAACAGGGGTTAAATCGAGGCAAACCTGAGGCCTGTGTGCCTCAAACTGGAGTAGAGAACAGACCGGAGAAAGACAAGAAATTAAAAATGTAAGGTCAAGGCACCAAACATTGTTTAGACTAACTGTGGACTGCTTCTCCATTTTGCCTAGGAATGGGTTGCCTCCTTCCCGGTTCTCCCCCACATAGGAAAAGAACAACATCATCAAGATCCAGATAGTCTTTTGATGTGAAAGATCGACACTTTGGAGCTCACAAGTGAAATCATGTATTTGTCCACTCAGAATATTATCAGCAGCACTGGCTTGTTATAGCACACATAAATCTTTTTCAAGTTAGTGCCACAATGAGGATCACGAAGAAAACCCTTGCACATTTGTGCATAACTGATGGAAGCAATGATAATGGAAGTAGAGAATTGCAAAAGTCTTTGCAAGCAATTGAGCTGATGCTACCTCATCCACAAACATCCTTTGCTCTGCATTCAATCAGGGATGCCTTGTAAAACCCCATTTTTCTTTGTTTATATTATGATAATGTATCATAGAAAATTAGTACTGCAAACAAAGAACAAACCGCAGAATTGTTAAGCCAAAAAAAAAAATCAATTCTAAGAAGGCCCTGAACTCAGAATCAGGTCAACCCTTTTAATGTTTATAATCTTTTATTTTATTTTATTTTTTTAGGATATTGTTAATACTATCATGTAATTCCATTCTCTCATACTCTTAAGAGCAATTTGGTTTTCTCTTATAGTGCATCCAATATTCCCAGTATATCATGAGTAACCAAGAAGAAAGCATCTTCAACATAATGTGTCCTTGGTGTGAACTTGTGGGAAGTAGTTTTGCACATTCATAGAGAAAATTATCCTTTTCTGCTGGACTGCAATTGCATACCACCTCCGATGGATTGTGACCAGAGCACTTCAAGACAGTTCCTTCTAGCTGGAAAATAAAAATGCTGTCAGAAATCTACTTGGATGCTAGAAGCAGAAAGGTTGGATCTCAGAAAGCTGTGAAGGATAAGACTACCTCTACGAAATTATTTGTACTTCCGGCTTTCTTCAGGGCCTGCTTTTAATGCATTTCTGTGATCATTTGGGATCCCTTGGTCTTGCTACAGCAGAATGTTGTTCTCCTTATATCTTGGTACATGAGTAGCAAGATGTTTGGAGAGGGTTCAAGTTTATCTGAACAATATATTTAGGAAGTAAACCTGAATTCCAAAGTTGCAGTTGGTACTCAAAAACAAGAAGATGCCTTGCCTTCGAAAATTTCCAATATTATGAATGAAACAGGGCTGGTGAACAGAGTAACTGAATATAATGTTCTTTCTTTTAGCTATGAGATTTCATTCTGCTCTTCAAGTATAAAATGGGTTTGCACAGACTGACCCAAGACCTTATTCCTCTTTGAGATGACATTGTGTAAAAGAAATTTTCCCTACAATGAAAGAAATATTGGTCTTTTGAGGAATTTAAAAATTGGGTAGTTAGGGGATGATGCACAGAGGCCACAAGGGACTGGGTACCCATTCAGATTGAAAATCCCACCTTAGGGGCCCAAACAATAGGTGTTTACCCAACGTCACCTTCCCTTCAAACCTTCCTAAATTTTACATTCCTATTCCTTCCCAAATTTCCCTGGCTGATCTAGTATGAAATAGGTATGAAAATTAAAGAATTCATTTGAAGCCGAGTCTAATCAAACTATTATTCTAATCCTTTGATGGGTAAAGTTTCCAGTCTGGTCGGAGATGATGTTGATGATATGACCCAATATCAAAGACAAGGAAGCTTAGCTAAGATGAAGTCTAATATGTCATATAATCCTCATTATACTAATAAATTCCGCCACCATCCACGGCGGGCTGATGACTACTTCCACCGACTTCGGTGGGGGCTTTCAGCCTAGTCGACCATTGCGAGTGCAGTTGACATCAATCTCACTGGCGTTTCCTGGGTTTAAGTTTCAAAGCATTTATTATTTTCTAATGGGTAATCCTTTTCCACTTGACAAAACTACTGGAAAGAGACTTGCCACCTGAGAGAAGATGATGTGGGCAAACACAAAGGTTTTGAATAGAAACAGACATGGCTAGGGCATCAATAACTTGGACCACCAATTATTTGTATACAGTCTGTTTCAAGGGTGGTCCATCAATTAGGACAGTTTGGATCCAAGTGGTACAGGATGATGCACTTTCTGACATGAATTTTTAACTTCAATCAAGCAAATATTATCAGATGCCAAATTATTGGGAGTGTGTGGCTCTGAGTTCGACTCAACTCGAATAATGAACCAAATACTTCATTCCATTTTCATAAAGATTTCTTATCCAATCGGATACACAAAACTGATACAACATATTAATTTGCCACAATGATTTGTTGATGCACCATGCAACTAGCAAATCCAATCATAGTTGTCGCGAAGACTAGGTGATCCAAGGAGTTCGAAGGGTGTCTACACAAATGCAATATGACCATATGAAATATATCAATGGTAATTTTATATAATTATGTTTATATAGAACATAGAACCAAAATCAATGCAATATGAATATATGATATAAATATGGTAGAAGTAAACTAATACGAGAAAACCAACATATAATAAACAAAGCATAAGATATAAAATAAGCATATTCATCAAGAATAAAACAATATGGCATAAATTAACGAAAACTAGTGAAGACAACAAGAAGTGTTGTCGGCCTTGAATCCAAGAAAGAGCCTAGACACCTAGGTGATGCCTTGACAATTATGAATCTATTTACGAAGTGAAAAGCACTACAACTATCAATGCAAGTATGTTTTAAAACACATAAATGGTAGGCATCAAGGCTGGTCATGGTACACCGTACACGTATTGCAAAACAAAGGCAGGAATCTGTTCCAGGGCATGGATTGAAGAATGGGAATCGGATTGGCCAAATCAGCGAATTCAAATTGGAATCGGCCGAGGTCAAAGCTGATCCTGATTCGAGCCGATTCCCTTCCAAAATCTAGGGTTAGGCAGACTTCATCCGATTCTGACCGATTCCTTGCCAATTCCGGCTGGAACCAATCCAGATCCCTATTCCACTCTTGAAAACCGTGGTCTCAGATCTGGGCGCAACCTTACGGACTATACCAGCAAAACATGTTGGCACCTTCAACGTTTCAACATTCTAAAAGGAATGAGTGATGGAATAAAACCTGTCCAGTGTTTGCTTCCTCCTTACCAACAACCAGGATTGAATTGTGCCAACTGAGCTTCTAGTACCTACAAATGGTTCATCAGTGTGAGTTGGGTCGAAACAGACGAGTTGAGTCAAAATTTCAATTCCTCCTCACAAAATGGTGTTTAAAGCAGGTCTCACCAGGGAAGAGAACATGCATGAAAAGCCTTTTGGAACATTTTGAGCATCGTAGTTTTAATTCGGAGGGTTATAAATATATAAATATATATATATATATATTTTTTTTTTTTTGAAAAACGAAATTAGATTTTTCTTGACCACCTGGAAAAAGAATCATTGGTGAGAAAGAATAAAAATTTTAAAAAAAATTTTGATGATATTTCTTTCATGATTAAAAAATTAGAGTTTCCCATGTTCTTTGACACGTCAACAAATCATTCATCTAAAATGGCCAAAATATCACAAGAGGGGAAAATATAATGAAATGTGGTTATTTAATGCAGAAAACTATTGTTACGTCCAAATAAATAATTATCTTGTCATACTTAAATTTGGTATGAAAATATGCTCATTTGTCTTTGGGAGAAGATTTCAATTGAGTAGATCTTTATTGGGGATATTCCCTTTCATGGTTTCAAGTATCAGTATTATATCAGTCATTATTGATTGTATCGTATCAATATCAGTTGAGATCGATACCTATACCTAATCGATCTGAATTGGTTACCCATATCGTTTCAAGTGTAAAACAGTAAAAATAATGTACTTTCTTTGAAAAAACAATGAAAAAATGATTGATCCACACTAGTCCGATCTGATCCAATCCGAATTAATATCGATAGATACCAATATTGATACCTAAATCCATGGTCTCTTTTGACTTGTACAACACATGATTTTATATCAACAAAGTATATGAAATATAAGAAAAATGGATTCTGAATCATTTGATTCCGACATGACATGCGTCGAAGCATAGGACATAAGTGTCTAAACATTCAAAGACGAACCCTGGATGAGCCTAACGCAACCCAGTTCTAATTGAAACCAGTTTGATTAGAAAATGAATCAGGCAAAGCAGAAAAATTTTGACATTCAAAACCTATGGTGATGTTGACATTGAAAATGCTCAAATCTCCAACAAGAGTCGGTTGCCTGACATACCCATACTTTAAAAACTAATTATGAAACAAGCTAATGGATAAATAATCATACACTAAAACAAAAAATGGGCTTAACCTTTTAATATTAACTAAGACCTAAGACACACTTAAATATGGGAAAATGTTTTCTATGGAGAAGTATAATCCTACGCCCACACATAGAGATGTAAAATGACCAAACCACCCCTCATGAAATGAAAAATGAAAAAAATAAAACAATTCATAGACTTTTTTCTTCTTTTTTTAAGAACTGCCCAAGGGAACTTTACTCACACACACACAAGATAGGAGGGGGCGAGGAATGTGTGTGAGAGGAATTGATCCCTAGACCACAAACCTGATGCCTGCTCCACCAGCATAGGCTTAACTCATAGGCATTAACTTACAAACTTGGGCCTTAACTCAATAAAAGATTTTGTTAATTTAAAATAAATAATGATAAGTTCCAGATAGCCCAAATTATCTATGAAACCAATAACTGATAGACCCAACTTATAGATGTGGCCGTTAGCCCAACACATATTCCATTATCTGATTCAAGAGCACAAAGGCACAACCATCGCAATGGTACTAAGCATGGGTCCTGTGGGATTTCAACATCTCCTTAATGCAAAAAATGTACAATCTTGCCCATGCACATATTGAATTACAAATAACATAAAGTAGAGTAGTAAAACATATTATTCATGCACCATGGAATGATCTTTGTATGCCATCTCCGAGAATAGCCTTTCTCAACGAATACACTATTCTTGGTTAGAATCCAATTTTCAGACTCGACGACCATCTACAAATCGTTCTTTGACGAGAGATCTAGAAACCAAGTTTTTGTGGATGTATGGCATGTGAAGAACATTCTAAAATGTAACCACTTTCCCAGAGGTGAACTTCAGTTTGACGTTCCCTTTCCATCCACTTTTAAAGTCCAAAAGTTGCCCATAAAGAAATTCATGCCAACCCCCACTAATTTGAAGGTCTAAAAGGCCTACAATACAAGCTATGGGACCTTAAGATTTCTCTCTTTCATCCCCTTCAATGTATCTTGACAATTTGGGCTATTTATGCATACAACCATGATATAGAGGGAAGACCAAGGATCCTATATGTCTTGACAAGTAATGCAATCCTTGCATTAAGGAAAGCAATTAGATTTAGGACTTCAATTCCCTCAATTAGCTTAACTATTATGTAATTAGTATCTATTGGTTAAAATGATTGATTATATTTAACTAATAACCTAAGTTTTGGGGTTCTTAGACCCCCAAGTGATATTTCAAGTCGTGAGCTATTCACCATATTTGTGATCAAGAAATGGTAACTGTGACATTCCCTTTTTATAAGTATCTTTTATTTGTGAATGAATAAATAAACAAACTATTCTATTGATCATCGCATGCTCCTTCAGAGATTCTTTAATTCGTCATTTAGTAGTCATAGTGGGTCACCCATCATGTATGTCGACTGTTGAGTACCTATTTGATCCAACACAAATACATAATTTTGTATTTTTGTATTTTCGAATGACTTCTTAAATCAATAAAAGAAGAAAGACCGCTTCCAGTTGGTGTAGATAAATGTTTAGACAAATCGGGTGTGGAAAGACTGTATTGGCCTGATGCTGAAGATACTCCCGCATATCTTCCATTGGCCTCATGCTGAAGATACTCCCGCATATCTTTCCATTGGTCTGTGTGCTAGCATGTTGAATCCACTCCTTTAATCTACGGCTTTACTCCAATAGGGAGGCTTAGTCGCCGGCCTAATATTCTGCGTCAACAGGGTTGCATTCTCTTGCCAATTAATAAATGTCAAACATATGACAAGTTGAGCACTATAATAATACAATGGGAAAATGATGTATAAGCCAGGGCGTGTACGTCTCTCTCTCTCTCTCACCATATGTGAACCCACTGCATATCTTTACCAACAAACAAAAAATCCACTGCATATGAATCTTAAGATACCCTCCCATGCACCTATTGAGTTGACATAGCAGATCCTAATAAATATGAGAGATGGGGTTTTTTTTTTAATCAAGGTGGACCAAATGAAACAATATTTTCAAGAGGCAAGACTTGATTGTGGAACTTTAAAGTCTATTATTGGTTAGTCAGGCTTGCTATTACTCAAATGTCCAAAGATAGATGTCATGCAAAAGTTCATTTGGTCAAGGAAAAGAGTTAGGTAACTTAATAGTGAAGGCAATCAAAGTTGGTTTCCTTAACCCAAAGGCTCAATGATTAAATAATAGTAAGGGGGATCGATTCCACTCCATTTCGTTGGGCATTCAATGAGGATCAAAATCCTCTGTTTTTTCCATCCATGTTTTTCCTTGTTTTGCTATCTGCAGAACGCGACACGTGGACAATAAGGAGACCAACGGTCAAGATTGGGTGAGGATTATTACATCCAGTGCGTTGGTCTTAAAGTTGTCCACGTGTCGCGTTCTGTAGGTAGCAAAACAAGGAAAAACAGGGATGAGAAAAACAGAGGATTATTTTCCATTCAATGAGGCATCCACTGGTTAAAAGGGTTTGGATACGCACCCTACCACAGATGGACGTGCATCTTCAGTCTTCAGTGGTCTTAAAAGTCGGATGCCTGATTGGGTGTCCAATGCATTGGATATGATCTTTTTCCTAACAGGAGAGAGGGGTGCATGCTACCAACTATCAGGCAAGTCTTTTCCAAAGGAGGATGAGAGACGATGACATAGGCTGCGCATCTTATTGTATGTTCAGACTTTTTCCCTATTATTAATTAGGATCACATGACCCTGCACCATAGTTAGCAAATTTGGATTCAGGAATTATTCGGACGGAGAATTATTCGTAATAATTCGATTGGCTAATTTAAGAATTTGGTCAAAAAAGCGGACAAAATAAAAATCGGAGTTAAATTCAGATTCAAGAATTATTCGATTAAAAAAATAAAAGTCGGACAAAAAATTCGGATATTATTTTTATAATTTATTGTATCTTTTTTTATTTATCAAGTTATTGACTTGATTTTTATACTTTGAAAGACCAAATTACTTTATACAATAAAATAAAAAACTAAGAAAAAATTTTCATTCAGCTATGGAAGCAATGGTTATTGTAATCTAATTTCTACTCATGAAATAGATTAGGCCCCAAAACAGTGAAAACAAGATTACAACTACAATAAACACAAATAATTAAATTGACCACCAAAAGTTTTCACTATCTTTTTGCTTGGGTTCACATGATCCATATTGCCCTAAGACGCAATAATTTTTCACAATTAAAGCAACAATTTAAAAGAAGATTGATCGATATGGCGATATGAATCTGTCCTGGTCCCCTAGAACCTCAAATTATCCATCAAGGCTTGATATCTCTCTGTCTTAGGATGAACTGATGAAATTATGAGAAAGAAATGAAACAAAGACGAGACTCGTATGATTACAGAAGAATTAGATAAAGAAAAAAGATGGGAAGAAAGAAATGAAACAAAGAGAAGACTCATACGATTACATAAGAATTATGAGGAGAAAAAAGATGGGAAGGAGGCGGAAATTTGGGGGAGAAGAAGATGAAAAAAAAAAAAAAAAA
>NW_024870462.1:201664-221883 GCF_013358625.1 Macadamia integrifolia | reverse complement strand
TTTTTTTTTTTTTTTGTAAGACTGTTTAAGTGGGCCGAATAATTCGGTTTAATTCGATTCGGCCTGGATTATTCGCGTTTTAAAATCAAATTAGTAAAATGCGTGTTTTTTACCAAATTTTATTTTTAATTCGGATTCAGTCAAATTTTTTTATTTAATTCAAAAAAATTCGGTTTGGCCGAACAATTCGTGAATTATTCGGCAGAATTGTTAACTAGGCCCTACACCAGTGTAGGACCAATGAGAACATGCATAGGGTATCAACATCAAGCAATATTGTCCAACTTTTGTAAACCAAATCTAACAAAGTTTTATGGCCTCTTCATGACATTCCTCTGTTTTTAGGATATCCAAGATTTCATGTTAAAACTCTATTTTTGTCCTCCTCCAGATGATGAGGCTATCTCTTTTGTCAAGCGATTAGCTTTTTGGATTCTTGTAAAGAGAATATCTATCACATCGGCTATTTCTATCCATGATGTATAGATTCTTTTGTAATGTTATGTCTTCTGTTTATAAAAAAGAAAAAAAAAAAAAAAAAATCAATGTGTTGTTTTGATTTGGGGTGAGGCAGTCCTTATAAGGATGTAAATGGATAGTCGAAATCCAACTTCAAATTTGGATCCGTATTCGGTTGAAGAGTATCCGAAATAAAATCTGAATTATCCAAAAAATAATAATCCGATCCGATTAAATAATCAATTAATGATTTAGAATGTTCTTGAAGTTTAAACAAGTTCTAGAGAATGAGGAAAAGAGTTAAAACAACTTAGAAAGTGAGAAATGACCGGATTACATAAGTCAGAGTAAACAGATAGGTGAAAATCTAAATTCGATCCGCATCCATATTTGTTTAGGGGTATCTGAATCCAGTCAAGAAATATTTGGATCCGAACACATCTTATTCAAATTCAATCCGTATCCAATCCGTTTACATCCCTAAGTCCTTTTGTCTGGGTGCACGGTTTCTTTTTCCTAATAATTATTAGGTAGATACTTAGAAATTGAGAATTTACTACTGCTGGTGTGCAACACATAGGATTTTGTTATGGGTGTGTCAAAATCTAGCTGATTCAATGAAACCTATATGAGCTTATTGAATCATGTTATGGGCTAAGATTAGGTGAGAATAAAACCAAGTCGGATCACATTGAAACCGAGACATTAAATCAAACTTTAAAAATCAGACCAAAATCAATACCAACCCTAAATTCATGTCTGATTTCATTCATTCTCACACCAAAACTGATCCAAACTGATACATTCACAGCCCTAGATTTTGATTACACTATTGTATCGGATCCCAATTGTCTCCAACCCGTTATGTTGCAAACGATCCTTGGCATTTTCCTAATTACAGTTCTTCAGAAGGAAAATGTGAGTATGATGCCAGATCAAATGATGCATGGCAGTTAAAGATGTAATGAAGATGATTTGATGGTAAAGATAGTGCAGTTTTCACACAAGGTTACCGATGGCCGTATCAGTCTAATTAAGGTCATAAGAGGTCATAGCCAATGCAAAAGGTCATACCCAATGCATAAGGCTCTTGCTACAGTGAGGTTTGAGAGATTGTTTTCAAGTTTTGAATCTATGACTAACATATTGTAAGAGTGCAATCTAACTTTGTCGGTCTAATTAAGATCAGTCGAAATTTCAAAAAACAATTATGTATTGATTGATACCAGTACCACTGATCAAATAAAATGGGTATGAACTTCTAGTTCAATGGTAGACAATCAGACAATGAGGGAAAAACTAATTGAAGGTCCATTTTTGATAAGGTTAACAAAATGCCCTATGTTCATTGTACCACATGAGTTGGTTTCTGATAATTCTAGCCATTGAATAGATAATAAATCATTTGGATTAGCAATGTGTCAAATTTATAGCTCAATTATTTCAATCAACTCCTACTTATCATGTATTTGCATGCATTTTCGCAAATCATATTGTGAATTCTCCTATAATATTGAAATTTTAAAGCTGCATTTTTACTTGGATAACTCTTTTTACACTGAACTATTACATGTGAATAGGATAATCGATGGATATTTACGTCTCTTTGATAAAGTTAACAAAGTTGCTCCTTCTGAACATTTTGCCCGAAACCCTAAATATATGTGGGTAAGGGTTGGGCATAATGCTCGCTCACTTGCAAGTGAATTGGCCGGCCAATGTGCAGGCTGGATGGAGGGGAGGGCAGCTGGGTGGCCTAATGGCATGCCCAACATTTTCCCATGATATATTAAAAAGATTAGCAATGTTTTTCTATATCCACAGTTGACATTTTTGTAAAAAAAAAAAAAATATGACAAAATTCAACTTAACAAAATTATTTGAATAATTTTCCCAAATTCAAAATTCAAGTTTAAATATTCCAAAAAAAAAAAAAAACTGCAAAATATTAAACTTGTAGATAATATATAGATTTTTTTTTTTTAAATATTTCATGAAATTGGAACTTTTCATGATCTTAAGAATAAAGGGGCTTTTCACCCCAAAAAGAAAATAGTAATAATAATAGTCAAGCCATAATCTTTAGATATTCTACCTAGTTTCCCCTTTTTTTCATCAAATAATTAATGACCAAGTCTTTGGCCTAGTGGACCAATAATTTGGCAGGAGTAATGTTGGATTGCTTTAGGACCTTCTTATTGGGTTATTTATCAAATTGGATAGCCTTTGTCAACTGTATGACCACCATCTACTAATATTTTTTCGATCTCAGAATTTAATCATATGTCTTTTCATATATATATATATATATATATATATATATTTTAGTGGAATATATCTTTCCATGTAATGTCATACCCTCCTCCCACATATGTCAATGCATCCCCAACACAACCATATAAGGATATCAGGATGGTTTGAAATTTCAACCGCAACCATATAATAGGTTTGAAATGACCCCTAGATTTTGTGGACATATCTCAAGCAAAAATAATAATAATAATAAATAAATAAATATAAATAAAAATAAAAATAAATCACAGTCAAACTCTTTGATCAATGTAAAATACCCATGTATCATGATTTATGGGTGTCAAATGGTGCGGTTTTTGTTATTCAGTTCAGTTTTAATTCGGTTTACATTTTCATAAGGTGAAATCAAAACCGCATCGGATAAGAATAAGGTGAAATCAGAATCGTTTCCATCTGGTTTCGGTTTTAGCGGCATCTAATCAATTTTTGTTATTCGGTTAACAACTTTACATGTGGTTAATAGTGTCACTTTAGTTTGCATCCTACAACTAATATGAATTCTACATATACTAACTTCCAAAAGAGTCAAGACAATATACTTTTATTTTTCTAAGGATAATATACTTTCTATATAAAAGACTACACATATAATAATTAATTAACTATGATCCTAAAAATTAGGAAATCAAGAGATGTGATTGTGTGAAAGTGATACTCCCTTATCGATTAATACTTTTTTTTTATTTTTTTTCTATTTCTTTTTTGTAGAAATCCATAGAAATTCAAAACACTTTAAGTCTTTAATATTGGATGCTGGTTAACCATCGGTTTTTCGGTTCTAAACTGAACCAAACTAAAATTATGGCCTATAAAACCAAAACCGGATCAATTTATTATGGTGCTATTCGATTTGGTTATAACCGATCGATTTCGATTCTGATAAACGATTTTGATTATATTTTAACACCTAGATAGTGTATTCTTTGTGCATAAATCGGGCTTCCCCCTTTCCCTTATCAAGAAAAACAAGAGGCTAATTGCATTTGATGATGATAATTAATCAGCAGCCAATCTGCTGGAGAATATATATATATATATATTTCAAATTTTATGTGATTAATGATTGTTACTGAAATATGACAGTTAATTGATTATTTGAA
Source organism: Macadamia integrifolia (assembly GCF_013358625.1). Taxonomy (NCBI): domain Eukaryota; kingdom Viridiplantae; phylum Streptophyta; class Magnoliopsida; order Proteales; family Proteaceae; genus Macadamia; species Macadamia integrifolia. The sequence goes on along the minus strand of NW_024870462.1, from coordinate 218,011 downwards.
AATGTGTACAATAGGAATTAATTGAATCGCCAAATTTATTGGCCTTGAACATTTCTAGAAAAGTACATGGCTGCCCCCCGTTACTGGTTTTATCAATGTACGTAATTAAATTGTGATCGTCACTTCCTCAAGGGACCTCGACTGGAGTTTGGGATTCATTTTCAGAGATCATTTGGGAAGTCAAATTAAGATTGCATCTGTTCCTCATCTTCTCAGTTCACCTTGTTCAAGGGAAGGTGGTGGCGATTAGAACCGCTATGTCACAAGCCATTGCATCGGATAAAGCTCATCTTCTTGTTGAGGCTGATTGCAAGGAGATCATTAATTTGCTTAACAATCCTATTCGTTTATCGCCATTGGAGGTAGTAGTAGCAATCAATGACATTAAGCATCAATGTGCTTCTTTTATTTCAATTTCTTTCTCTTGTTCAACAAAATTGACCATATTCCGTTTCTTGGCTTCATAGGTTGTGTAGCTGAAGCTAATGACTACACATGCTTATCAATTTCAATAAATCTATTTTTCACTCTAAAAAAAACAAAAAACTTTTAAGTACGTAAAATAGTAATTTCTTATGGATAACTAAGTTACTCAGTTGGTTAAGTGTCTGTCTTATGACTCTCATCGTAGCAGGCATGGGGTTTTGGTCTTGAGTTCGAGTCGAATGCAATTTTTTTTCCATAGTCCACTACTTTTAATAATTTTTTTTATCGAACTTCAAAATTGAAAGACAAATTATTATTTTACAAATTCAAATTTATCAACTATATCTTTGACTAGATCTATTTTAATATCTAAACCCAATGGGATATCGCAGTTGGTGAACAACAAACTTGGTACGAGCCGTAAACTCGAATGTCCTAAGTTCAACTTCCACTAGGTACATATTGGGCCACTCACATGGGGGTGTTCAGTACTTTTCACTGCTTTCAGTGAAAGTTAAATGGTTCTCATTCAACCTCGGTATGACCCAGTCTATACAGTTGTGGGGCCCATATGAACCTGTAGAATTAATCAGGCCAAAGGCCTACATACCCGTAAAATATATATATATATATGTGAAATTATAGGATTCCTTTCCTCCCAAAAGAAAAGATTGAGATGCTAAGAAATTTTTTTTTCTTTAAATGGAAGGAAATGTCAAACTCTAATGATGGGAACTTACAGTTCCTCCGCATGGCATGCTTTTAATCAGTAATGATGGGGACAAAGCAGGTTTATTTTGACTAAATAAATGGATTATAAATCTATAAGTCAATGATCCTATGACAAAATATCTGTTTTACACTTGAGACGTGCATCTATATGGGTTAGTATGGGTATCTTTGGCCTCCACATTTTTCTTTTGGTAAGAAGGTATCTTTCTCTTCAATTATTTCTACATTCAAAGGTGTTCATATTCATATAAAAAGAAATGTTTGAAATTGAAAAGTCCAAAGATAATAAAGGAGTCTTGCTCTCTCAATGGAGCGAAGTCCAACACTGCCCTAAAGTCTATCTCCTCCAACCACAATAAAGATAAGGAATCTCTTTATCCACTATGGATGAACAGAAATTCAATCCAAAATAACTCTGCAACTTTGAAACCTTCAAAAAATGGGATTAGGTTGCTTTTGGTAACATTTCTACCTTAGAAACGAAGTTTCGTGTCAAAAATAGAAATTTTAGTTTTTTTGTCAAAATACTTTTTTTTTTTTTAGAACAAAGCTGGAATGACGGAAATACCTTTTGTTGTTCCGTCAATTCTCGTTTCTAGTGTTTTTTTTTTTTTTTTTTTTTACTTTTTGTTAAGAAAACGAAACACATCACAAAGGCACCAAACGCTTTATTCCGTTTTTTTGTTCCCATAGAACGAATAAACTCCACAAATGTTTTTTCTGGAACATTACCAAATGCAGCCTTAAGGGTTTAGCCAACTGAAATACAATTGAAAGGGATTCCAAATGAAACGGCTAGTTTTGTCATTTGGAATATTTAATTGGCCATTCAATCCATTTATGGATAATGACCTAGGTGTCAAAGTGGGAGCCAAACTCCATTATATGGCCCACTATCTATAAAGTCCTTCTCTTTTTCTAGAACATTATAGAGAGCACACAAATAAGAAGAATGATTTCATTTCATTGGAGAATGGAGATAAAGAGAAACTTTGCTAGTGTACCCACATTAGACTTCAAAGAACCTTTTCTCTTATTTTTTGGGAGAGGACTCTCTCAGGCAAGTGGCATAGAGAGCACATTAATAAGGTGCGACAAAATAGTATCATATATGGGAAGAAAAATAAGTCATTTTTTGGGAAGACAAGAAAGACATAATTTTCTAGTGTATCTTACCCCCAGGGGCTCAAAGAGCCCTTTCCCTATTTTGGGAAAAGGTTGAGATGGATACAAAATTTGGTTAGTGTACCCACTTTAGACTTCAAAGAACCTTTCTCTAATATTTTTTGGAAGTGGGCTCTCTGGAGCAAGCAGCATAGAGGCAAAACAATGAGTGAGGCAAAATAATATCGTATATTGGAAGGCAACAAAGTCATTATTTGGGAAGATGAGAGAAACAAACACAATTTTCTAGCGTACTGTACACCAAGGGCTGTGAGAGCCTTTTCCCTATTTTTTTGGAAAAGGTTCCTTGAAAGGAAGTGTACCCCTTATGTCAGAGCGGGCCAATGGGAACATGTGCGAAAACATTGATAGGGGCAAGATTTTTGTGTTTTATGAGGGCAGGGCAGTGATTTCACCTCCCCTATGTCTGGGCGCACGTCTACACTGCCTTTTAGACTTATTTTTCCTTTTGTTTAAGAGAATATTCCCTTAAAGGTAGCGTGGGCACCCCTGCACTAGTGCGGATGCCAATGGACGTGCGAATGAAAGCATCAATAGGGGCTAAATTTCTATCTTTCATGAAGGTTAGGGTGGTCATTTCACACCCTCTATGTCGGGCGTAGGGGTAACATAGCCTTTCAAGTTTCTTTTCCTTCCAAGTTTCGACCATGGATTCAAAATATTGTATTAAATCTATTGATCGTCTCTATTCATATTAGTATTGGCCTCGATACCTTGCCAATCCCATGTTGGTTTACGGTTCGTAGTAAATATAAATGTATCCCAATTTTATTTATTTATTATTATTATTTTTTTTTCAATAAAATTGAAGATAAAATTCATCCGATCCTAATCAATACAGTTGAAAGGGGATGTGTGACTGCTCCTTTCACTTTATTTGGCGTATTTTTGACTCATGGCTTCCCAAGGCATTCGGAATCCATATGTACTACACGTTGCAGTCACGTTCTAATCAATAAAACTTTGTTTATTTAAAAAAAAAAAAAAAAATGGAGGGTGTGAGTCTGAATTGAAATACTGATGAAATTAAGTGACGCCGCAACATATAGTGGGGAAAGCATGATATCACACCATGAAAACATGAATCATGTCCTTCAATTTCTCATACTGTCATGATCATGGTTGTATATAACGTAGAATAGACCCAAAGGTACACAAGTAATTAAGGTCAACCAAAGAGCAGTCAACTATTTTGTTCCACTCCGCAACAGTACACAATGACTATGTATGATCTTGGCATAACGTCACTCTTTCACTGTTTTGAGAAATCAAAAACACAAAACATTATTCTATTAAAAAAAAAATTCCTTAACACTATGCCTAGTGAAGTATAAAGTTTTACTATTTACCACATGATGATGAGGCTCATTTTTAATCCCAAAAAAAAAAGATATAAGGGTCATTTGATTGGTATAATTTCAACTTAAGATTAGTAAAGGAAGTAACTACAATTACAAAAGATACCATTTTATATTCATCTCTATTTGATGACATTTTAGTAATTTTATTTAAACTTTAAATTAGAGAGTTTGTTAAAACCTCTATACATTTGTCAATCCTAGTATTATTAACAAGCTTGTGGGTCACACCCACCAAACTCTATCTACCTTAAGAATAGTTATAGACTTAAAATGCTTCAAAAGAACATTTATCAAAACTCTCATAGGAAAAAACTATAGGGTTTTCTACTTTGACTAGACCTATGTACTCACAAAGGAAGACAAGAACTAATATATACAGCGATGATAATTAAGAAAGGTTTGAGGATTGAAAGTGGAAAGAAAAAAGTCAGAAATCCTTTAGTTGAAATCATTGATAATCATATGAGGATTAGCCTCGGAACCATTAAAAGAAATTTGATTATAAGCAAGCCAAATAAAATAGATGGTAATGGAAAGAAAAAAAAAAAGACAAGAAAACATGTTTATCACAGTCACACCCATTCTTCCAGCACATAGTTTTCCTTACAATGGAAGGAGAGTAGAGCTTGATAAATATTTTGCCTTTATAATATATGACTCCAAAGGTTAGAAGGGTTATTAAGCATTTGCCAATCCAATTTAAGTACTGATGATTTTTCTTTGAGTTAGTGAAAAATATATTAAGAAAATAGAACAAAGAACATCAAAAAATCCAAAGATTGACAAGCCTAAGAGAGGACCCCGAACAAAACTATGAAAAAAAGATGATACATCAACAACTAGGAAAGAGAAAACAAATAACCAAAGTTTGATTAAAAAAAATAGGTTGGGGGGAGGGGGGAGGGGGGAGCGGGGAGGGGGATAGGAAGGGGGAGAAACAATAAATGGTTTCTTATTATTAGGGTCCTCGACATTGTATATGGATATTTAGTCTATCCCATCACTGATCCTGACTAACTAAAAACAATAAATGGTGTTGAAGATATAAATATTCTTAGGGAAATTAATAGCACAACATCAGTGTGTGAATTCTTCTGTATGCCCTTTCACATACCTTTCATGGGTTCCAAACCCTCTCTTCTCATTAAATGCCAAGCCTCTATAGGAGGATTCATCACTCTCACCCCTATTGGTGCAAAACTGCACTCTGCAAGCGTTATGTGAAACCCTCTCCCTATTTCATATTTGGGCAAAGTTCTATGAGCAAGCTACCATGGGTATCCTAGCACCCTCCATCTCTATCTCTCTCATATTCATGTAAATGACATTTTTGTCCCCTATTTACGAAGACATTCTGTCCTCGGACATTGATGCATTCCTCTATGCCGTTGGCTCAAATAACCATTTTCCTAGATATTTTTATTAGTTTTACTCTGTGGTCTCCTTGTACATGTAGACAATGATCTATTTGTCATGCAAAATTATAAATTAAAATGGTATTACACACCATAATAAAATCTATGGTACATGTAATATGGTCATATTATATAATTACACTTTGTCTTATTTTTTCAGATAATTACAACTCTGGAGAATATCCTAATAATATATACTTGTTAATGTCCTTATTATTGCGTACGGTTTGGTAAGAAGAGAATCTAAGAGCAAAGGCATGGACCTTGTTGTGTCTCTCTCTCTCTATATATATATATACATGCAGCCATAGGTGTTTCATGACTTGCATTTTAGTATTGGTGGCCACTTGGGTAGCTTATTCGCAGTTCATATTCCATACTCAATAGATGGGTAGAGGGCGTGCCCCCTGTTGTGACAAGGCAGGATTGAAGAAGGGTCCATGGACTCCTGCAGAGGACTTGAGACTCATTGCCTTCATTCAGAAGAATGGACATGCCAATTGGCGTGCTCTCCCTAGATTAGCAGGTATCTCTCTCTCTCTCGCCTTCCATTGATGATTGGTTGATTTAAATGCATAAATTCAAATAGAAAAACTAAAACCTTAATTTTTTTGAGAACAAGCCAAGGAATTAAACTGCCATTTTTGTCTGATGAGACTAAGAAGACTTTAAACTTTTGAATTTGATGTGGGTGAAGCATTTTAAAGAAACGCTATACAAGGTTGCATTCAACACATGAACAAATAATGGTTTGAAAACTATCAACATCAAAGTAGTTGATCACTTAATTGAGGGGGAAAAAAGGTGGATGAAGATCACTTTCAATTTTTTGGCTTTTTTTTTTTTTTTTTTTTTTTTTTTTTTTTTTTTTTTGGTGAATGAAAAATATCTAAACAAAAGATGATACATCAAAATCCAAGGGGAAAGAAACACCAAAATAAAAGATGATACATCAAGAACCCAGGTAGTTCGTTTTTACTTAGAAGTGTACATTAAGTGCTCATCATAGATGTTTTCTTCCCCGAAAAAGCTGAAGACTATTAGGAATGGAATGTTATTAATCTCAGAAGACCTGATCATCGTATAACCCAATTTGTGTTGCAGGATTGCTGCGTTGTGGGAAGAGTTGCAGATTGAGATGGATTAATTACCTTCGACCAGACATCAAGAGGGGGAATTTTACCAAGGAAGAAGAGGACACTATAATTAAGCTACATGAACTTCTTGGAAACAAGTAAAATTCCTCTCATGGTCTCATGTGGCATTGATTTTTCATTTGATAACCTTAGAGTTGCTTCTAATTATAGGATCTAATGCAATTCTTCACAGGTGGTCAAAAATTGCCTCTCAGTTGCCTGGAAGAACTGACAATGAGATTAAGAATGTGTGGAATACACACTTAAAGAAGAGACTTGCTTTGGAAGGACAAAACCCTTCTGGAAATGATGAACACAAGGAAACAGTGCCTGTCACTAACTCCTCATCTTCCTCCATTTCCTCTATATCTTACTCTAATCAAGTTATAGGTATGAAGAGTGATTCAAATGTTCATAATTTATCTCTGTCTGAGAGCCCAATTGAGGTATTGGAGAAGAAGAATGGTTCCTCAGTTGATGAAGAAGACCCAATCCAATGGAATGACTTCCCTGATGTGTTTGATGATGAGCCACCGAAGGAACTGCGAAGCTCGCCTTCATCATCATCTTGTAGTTCATCTATTTTAGACCCAACATCTATTTTAGACCCAAACCAAGTTGATGGGTTTGGATTAGAAGAACAAACATGTTTACAAGATGTGAACAAGCAAGATATCTCAGAACGGATACTTGAAATACCATATGAAGCCAACCTAGACTTATGGGACATGTTAGAAGATGATACCAGTTTTTCTACATCCAGTGTGGTCCCAATGTATGAGAATGAAGTTCATCAACACTCAAATACAGAGGAAAGAAACTTAGAACCAAAGGATTTAGAAAGTATGAGTTGGGTAACAAACTTAGAAAATGAACTTGGACTTCAGACAAGTTGTGATGCAGTTGAGCCACTTCTCTCTACTACTTCCTTTGAAGAGTTTTTGATGAAAGAGGAAACTGATCCTATTGTAACTTATTTTCAAATTTGGCCATCTTCACCTATGAATTTTAGTTTGTAAATAGAAGTCAAAACTAGTAAGTTTCAAACAGTGTTGAAAGTTGAAACTACTAGTCAATTAGCTGGTCTGCTAACAGTTTGTAACATTTAAATTGGGTCATTTCAGGTAGATTATCAACTACATTGGGTGTCTCTTTCAAGGATGACTTGACCAGGGTACTTGCTCATAAGTCAGCTTGGAAACCCATGGTTGATAATTTTCAGTGGAAAATTGTGGAGGGTAAAATATAAAGTATGAGGCTTCCATTTTCTACTTGTTCTTTTTTCTTATTTTCCTTCAGTGGAGAAGTATGACTTGGTTTTAAAGTTATGCTATTATTGTAATCCACTAGTTGGCTTGACTTTGTAACTTCTTATTTCTTGGCATTTTAATTTTGATGATGAAAGTTGAATTTCTACCACTCAAATTACCTAACAAGACAATTTTGTGAGAGAGATTTCTTCTGCTCTAGAATGAATCAGTTTTAACTTGACATGAATCATCTTAGGCATCTACAGATTAAAGTTGGGGCCCAAAGTAGGTAAAATTATTTTATAGATAATATCAATTTATTAAAGAAAGAGAGAAAGGGAAAAAAAAAAATAAAGGACTCAAAAGGTAGAAGGAAAATAGATAGAAAATATTTTGATTGAGGGATTCTCCATTTTTGTCTTATAAAAAAGGCTAATATTGAGGCCTGGGCCAAAGCAAGACCAACAGACAAGGAGGGAAGAATCTTTCTCCCCTAATGCAGTCCATTGTGGAAGCGTCAGATTGGGATCTTTGAAGACACTCTTGAAGGTGTATGAGAGTATTGATTCAAAATAAAGATACAAATGAAAGCAATGGAAAATCACAAATCTTCGAGGTTGTAGTGAAACTCTACAAGCTAGGTTTTGATTATAAAAAAAATTAAATACCAATAATTCAAAATATCAGTTTCTTCACCTTTACAATGAGCATAGCTCTTACATATTATAACAAAATGAAACCCTAATTTTAATATCTAAATCTATACTTAATCGAAAAAGTAAAAGGAAATTAACTCAAAATAACCGTTAGCCAACTTAGATTCCTTTACTCACAATTAATACCAAAAATAAACGGTGGGTGAAGTGGAAAGCCTGATCATGCAAGATGAGGGGGCACATGATTCATCATTGAGCTCAGTTTGCTTACTGGTTTTGGGCCTTCATGCAGCTCCAAGCACGGATTGAAGTAGGGTTCTGTGTTTTCCATTTGAAAAATATGCTAATTTTGTGCTGTTTTTGGTCTAGATTTTTATGTACCTCTCTCTCTCTCTCTCACACACACACACACACACAGGACTTGACCAGATTAGACGAAACCTTAGTTTCATTCTCTATGATAGTTGTCTTCCTTCCTAAACTCACAATTCTTGCATTTATAAAGCGAAAACCAAAAATAAAATGAAATGGGGTTGGGGAAGAATAAAAGAAGAAAATTTTGGTAGCTTTTCATTTATTCCAATCTTTCACGGATTTTTCATCATTGTTACCCGTTTACAAGGAAGAGGATACATAACATGTATAATTATAATGTATTATAAGTAAGACAAAGTTTTATTTCACTGATGGTGAAGTTCATCACTCCATCTTAAGGTTCACAAACCCTTATAGTGTTTTAGTACCTTTTTGAGAATATCCTCATGATACCTCATGTCTGCATCAAAGCACCCGTAATGGCCTTAAGAAAATTAACTTGGTCCTTTGATTTTTCTTTGCCACTTTAATTGTTTTACATTAATTAATGATAAAGGTTAGCATACACTTACCATGAGGATTTAAAAAGAAAATGCTATATTTAATTTTGAAAGTTTGATACTCAAGATTTATTTGTCATAAATTGTCGCCATTGATATGAAGTGTCGTAAGCTTGGTTTTTTTAGGGTTTAAAGTGTTCCCAGGTTAGGATGGCCAATAAACGATTTTTTTTATGGTGACTAAGTGCATATCTTTTGGGGTTGGTGTATAAATTCACTCAATTTATTGTTAAATTACTACAGTCCATCAATTTCCTGTCTAATTAAATCCAAATTATTTTTAGTCATCTCCTTGTCATTTATAGCAGTTCCAACTTGAACCATGCCAGAAATTACATAATCAAGTCAACTAAACTTTGATCTTGTTGTTTATTGTTGCTTCACCAAGGCTCTTATTATAGATGCAATAGTTTACACCATCTTTATTTGTCTCACGTCAATATTAATTAGGTTAAATCAAATGATTATTATGGGCCTTAAGGTCTCTGATAAATATTGAATTTGTTGCAATTAAGGAATCAAACAACAACAAAGCTTAGCCTTATCAAACAACAACTCTTTGGTGCATCCCACTCACGAACCGTCTCCAACTCGAATCCTAGCCCTCCAGGCAGTTCTGTTAGATGTCATACTAGGCTGAAGACTTAACTTTTGCATGTCTCTACTAATTAACTCATCAATGGTCAATTTTGGCCTGCCTCTAGCCCTTTTAGCTCTATTCATCTGCATCTGGTTACTCCTCCATATTGGGGCATCCAAGGGCCTCCTTTGGACGTGCCCAAACCACCATAACTGACATTCTCTGAGCTTATCCTGAATTGGGGCAACTCCCAAGTCCAATCTAATTTGATCATTTTTAATTCTCTCTCAGGGTTTTGCCGCACTTTCATCTCAACATCCTCATCTCAGTCACACTCAATTTATCTATGTTACACTTCTTGACTGTCCAACATTCTGCACCATACATCATAGTTGGTTTTATGGCTGTCCTGTAGAATTTTGTTTTAAGCTTTAGAGGAATACGTCGATCACATAACACTCCAAACGCCCCTCTCCATTTAATCCATCCTACTTTAATTCTGTGGGAAATAGTATCATCAATCTACTTTTTTTGTTTAACGTAGAGCCCAGATACCTGAAACAGTCACTTTGCGGGATCTCTCTCCCCTCAATTTTCACTTCCTCGCTATCAATCCTCGATCTACTGAAGTTACACCTCATATAATCTGTCTTCGTTCTACTTATCTTTAGACCTCTCGATTCTAAAGTATATCGTCATAGTTCCAACTTATCATTAATCTCTGTCACTGTTTCACCGACCAGAACAATATCATTTGTAAAAAGCATACACCACGGGGCCTCTCCTTGAATATTCTTGGCTAAATCATCCATGACAAGTGTAAATAGGTAGGGGTTTAATGCGGATCCTTGATGTAACCCCATGTTAATTGGGAACTCAGCACCTTGACCTCCCACAGATCTCACACTAGTCACCACATCTCTATACATATCTTTAATAATATCCATGTATCCACTTGACACTTCTTTCTTCTCTAAAACCTACTAGATTAAATCTCTGGGAACCTGGTCGTAGGCCTTTTCCAAGTCAATGAAGACCATATGAAGATACCTCTTGTAGGTTCTGGCTTTTTTCATAAGCCTCCTAAGTAGGTAGATCGTTTATGTAGTAAATCTTCCAGGCATGAAACCGAATTAGTTCTCAGAGATATAAGTTTCTCTTCTTAGGCGAACTTCTATTACCTTCCCCTAAAGTTTCATAGTAAGACTCATAAGTTTTATGACTCTATAGTTGTTGTAGCTCTGAATATCGCTTCTATTTTTGTAAATTGGAACAATAGTGCTTCTCTTCCATTCATCAGGCATCTTTTTTTTGTGTTCATAATCTTGTTAAACAACTTGGTTAACCAAAATGACTCCAAGTGGTCCCAAACTCTTTCACACCTCAATTGGGACCTCATCCGGACCTGATGTCTTCCCTAATTTCATCTTCCTTAAGGCCTCTTTAACATCGGTCACTCCTATCTTGCGTACATACTTATGGTTCAAGTTGTGGGGCCGACCACTCGAACCACTCCTATTAAGGCTATCTCCATTAAGCAGGTTACAAAAATACTTATCGCATCTCCTCTTTATGTCTTCATCCTTCACAAGCACTCTATCATCCTCACTTTTAATACATCGAACCTGATCGAAATCCCTGCACTTCTTTTCTTGAATTTTAGCTATCTTATATATAGCCATTTCCCCTTCCTTGGTATTGAAATTGTTGTTGTAGAAATCATCGTATTTTCTCGCTCATGCTATCCCCACAGTCTTTCTTGCCTTATTCTTGGTGGCCCTACATCTTTCTTTGTCTTCAACATCTCTAGTCATTTGCCAAGTTTTAAAATTATCTTTCTTGTCTTGATGGCAGCCTGGACCTTAGCATCCCACCACTAAGTCTCTCTAGGAGCCGACTAAAAACTCTTAGCCACCCTTAGAACCTCCCTAGCAACTTTCTTAATGCAATCTGTTATATCATTCCACATCGTGTTGACGTCCCCTTCACAATCCCACTTTCCATGCTTCACTACCTTATCTCTAAAGAACCTTACTGACTCTCCTTTCAAAATAGGTTATTAAATATAATAATCTTGGACTTTTCACTGAAAAAAAAAAATGCATTGAGACACTTATAAAGGACATCACTTTTATCCCAATGTAAATATCCCTATCAGAGAAAAAATTTATTTAAAATTTAATTTTTAAATTCTTCTAGGTAAATTACCGTTTCCCCTCGTTCAAAGTTTTCCATTGTTAGGTCTATCATTTTTCTTCTATTTAAGATTCCCCATTTTTTGAAATTAATTAAAATTTCATATAACACCTCAACTTGTTAATTTGTTTTATGTTCATCACGTCGACACACTACAATTTTATATCATGTAAATTGTAAACTATCAAAACTATCTATTTTCCCCGTAATCTCTTTCAAATATGTTATCGCTTTTAAAATCTTTCAAAATGCCAATTGTAAACTGCAAATGGGTATATCGCATCAAAACCATACAATTTGGCCAGCATAGAATAAAGCGATAAAAATTTTCCAAAATATTACTTGGCTATTTCCATCATCGAAACCCTATATTGGTCAAGACTGATCCTAGCTTTTAAGCTATCTTGACTTAAGATCACCTTATTTTGAAATGGAGGTCGGTGCAATGAGAAATAGAGATTCTGGGGAAATAAAACAGAATCAAGTTTATTAGGCTACCCTAGGTTCAAGATTGGCATATGGAGTGAAAATGCATAAAATTTTCTACGGTGAGACAGTGAGTAATAGTAAAAATTCAACGACTAGGGTATATGCCGAGGCTCTCCCACTGCTTACAACAAAAGATTTGAATCAGTGGAGACTGACCAATTCTCTCATTGCAAGCAATCCATATTCAGGTTTGGCGGCCTTAGATCTAACAGCATATAAAATGCAAGTCTTTGTTCCCTACTAAGGCTTTGTTTGGTTGTAAGGGGAATGCAAATTTTTTATGTAAAGTAGAATTTTTTAGATAGTTTAGGTGGAAGAAAGTAAGGGTAAAACTGTAACGAAATATAAGACGAACACTGTAATGGATAGTTTTGTAAACCCAAACGTGATGGTTGTGTATTTTTGTTAACTCAAACATAGGATGGATAGTTTTGTAAATGGAAACCCAAAAATGGATAATCATATAATTTTTCCTTTATTATTTATTTTTTTTATTTAGATTTTTTATGGGTCCTTCTCTCTTCGAAGTGGGTCCCACTTTCCTATTTATCTTTCTATTTTTATTTTTTCTAGGAGTTGGGTTTTTTTTTTTTTTTTTTAGGGTCAATATCTAAAATAATGCAATCTTAGTTTAGAACTTGATAATCATGCTATCCACCCTAAATTTTGTAAGATAATTAATATTAGTTACATAGGGGAACTCAAATCGCTGGCCAGAGAGGCATTAGCGAAAAGACAATTTTTACATAGATCGGATATGCTATGTAATATGACTAGCTTTAAGTAATCTAGTTTTATTTCGTTTGAAAAAAAAGAAAAAAAAAAATTCCTTAAACCCAACATGAAAAGATAGAGATCTTTACCAGAAAAAAAAAAAAAAAAGGGGGATATAGATCATTCTCATGTTCAGAAGCAGAGCATGACAACCATGTAATTTTCATTAAGTCTTCAAAATGAACCAATTTCTTATAAACAAAAAGAAATCGGTAATTGAATGAATGTAGATGTATCATAAGGAATCCAAAAACACAAATAATTGTTTTTGACTGAGAATCAATATTTTGGCACACAAACGTTGTCATCCACAACTTTAGTGACTGACTTATTGGCTGAACCTGCCCCAACTCAAATTAATAGTTAGTTTGGGTTTCGGTGGGTTAAAAGTTGTCAGGTCCAAAACATTGGGACTTAAGAGGAAAGGGGGAAATAGGAACATGGCCCTTTGGGAGCCTCAGTTAAGGGTTAGATCCGTCGGACATGTCCAAGCCTTACAGGTGCTAGGGATTGACAATTCCAGTTGTATAAAAGGACCAGAAAGGGGCAGCATACTGAACGCCAGGCTTGGGTTCAATTTGTTTTATTTTCATATTGGTCACACTAGAGCTGATGCAATTAGGGTTCAATTTGTTTTGTGTTCATATTGGTCACATTAGCGTTTATGACTGTTATTGGCCTCAGGGTACCATTGGGATTTGTTGTAATGGGCTTATATCATTGCATTTAGTTTTCAGATTTTGGAGTTTTTACCGTAGTTTTCTATTGTTTGTTTTGTTTTCCATTTGATCTCTTGTGATTGTATAAATTACTAACTTTTTTTTATCATATTTAATCATGATATATATATATATATATATTACATTTTACAACAAAGGGTTTCAGATGTAAAGTAAATTAAAATTTATATAATCAAATATGAAATTATTTTAAGTTATTAATATACATGTGGTAATGATTACAAAAGTTTATTTTTAAGTTTGAAAATCGTGACTTTCCTTCTCTTTAGTCCCACTTCTAACCAAAGAGATGTGAATATCATCTGCAATCGCTACACCGGTGCGGTGAGCATCGGGTGATTGAAAGCTCCTTGAGGTGCATACCCAAATGCTCTCAGCCGTCCAATGCTCACTATACCTCCCCACTTACTGCAAATGATGTGGACATACCAAAGAAAGCCTCTATTTATAACTACAAGAGCAAGTTCAAAATTTTATATAACTTTTTCTTTGGTATAAAAAATAAGGCCAATCAGTTTTATTCATATTTTGGGGTTATTTTTACATCAATTTTTGTCCAGACTAGAATATGATTTTTATTTATTTAATTTCTTTTCTAGAAATTGAGTCAAAATATAAGAGAATAGAGCCTTCAATTAAACATGTGGAGATTTTGTAGTTGGCTTCATCTATATAGAAGTTAAGAGTTGCTCTTTTCTGGGTTCAATTCTTTGAGCTCCACCAGTGTGTGTACTTGTTGAGCCATTCTTTTTCATTCAACCAGTAATCTTTAACAATGTTGACCAGCCAAACATAACTCTATCCACCCATCATGTAGCCCTAGAAATTCATCACATCAACGGCCAAGCCTAAGCCTTTCTCTTTTTATGAAGTCACTGGTGGGCTATCATATCGTTGGGAATCCTCTGTTAAGGCTCAAGAGGACCGTTGGGTCCACATGATATTGTTCGTTTTGGGTGGAGGTCCACACGGTTTTAAAATGCATACTGTTAGGACTCTTATGTGGGCTTAACTGATATTGATTGACCCATTGGGTCCAAGAGAATAAGAACCACTCTAATTATGAAACTTCTAGCCCTATTCTATTGTGGGAATGGAATAGGGTTTATGAATTCTATTATATATAGAATACTGACGGTCCCTGCAGCTATTACTTTTCATAATAATATTTGAGAGCACTGCTTTCTCACAGAGCTAGTGTAGAGACAGAGAGAAGATCCCATAGTAAGAGGCTGCAGAAGATCTCAGTAGAAGGACCCATATTGCGTGGTTCTTCATCATAGTTCGTGGTACAAGCGTCAACCTTGATTTAGGGACTTTATTCACGCTCAACGGGTATGTGATTGATTTCTTTCTATTATTCATTCTTGTATTCTATATACTATAGGTAATTCAAATGATTCTAGGATTTAGAATCACTAACAATTGGTATCAGAGCCTACACTATGGTGTTAGAATCAAGAAATTATGTAAGGAAAAAAAAAAGATTTGGGTTTCTATTTATGAAAATCATTATTTTACTCTCACTTAAAGATCCCGTATGGGAAAACTTTCTTCACGGAAGTTGTAGAGCACGAGAAGATGGTCACGACAGTATACCGCACGTCACCGAAAACCTACGGACGCGTCATCATGCACCGCCGAAAATCGGCTACCGGAGGAGAGAGAAAAATAAAAAAAATAAAAAAAAAACGGCAGTGAGTCATCGCCGGGTCAACTCGGAAACCCTATCTAGTTGACCCGGGATGCAGTGGGTCAACTCATGACCAACTCGATCAAAGGTTGACCGGGTCGTTGACCCGAAACTTTGACCCGGAACTAATTTGCCCGAACCGGTTGGATTGGATTGATTTGATTCTAAAAAAAAAAAATAGTAATTTCAAATGGCTCGTACGGGCAAACGGTGAAGAATTTTTAATCCTGATTTTTTGCGTTGAGTCCAGTTTTTTGTGCTCTTCGTTTTGATATATTATGAGTCTAGTTTTGATCAACTTTTATGATCTATTTTGTATAATTTACAAGTATGGGTGTTTAATGATTCTTTATAATTTTCCTATTAATTGGAAGAAATAAAAGAAAATCAACTCATATATTACTTGCATATCAGAATATGAACTTGTTTATTCTTGGTAATGTAGTTCATGCTTTTGTTTATGAATATTTTTTTATTCATGGTTAAACAATCCCACTTTTAGCTGCCGGAATGAATTTGTAGACTATTGCAGTAAGATTGGGTGGAATCTACCAAAGTGGTAAAGTTCAACCTTATTGTAATAGAATACAAATCAAATGTCTTCTTTGTTTGAAAAGACAGAGAATAATGGTTGGTAGCAAGGTTGCTAATGTTCACCCAAATGTGGCATTATCAAAGAAAAGTTAAAGTTAAAGTTAAAGCAAGTAAAAAAAAAAAAAAGGGATTTCTCAACCTAGAAGATGTTGTCCATCCAAAGATGGTGGTACTTTTCGAAAGTTAGAAGAAGTCTCGCAGTAATAGCGGAAACTTGAGTGGACCAGTATGTTTCAGACCCAAAT
>NW_024870462.1:200963-201644 GCF_013358625.1 Macadamia integrifolia | reverse complement strand
ACGTCACCGGAAACCTCTGGTCGCGCTGGCACGCGCCACTAAAAATCGGCTAGCGGAGGAGATAGAAAAATAAAAATTTTCAAAAAAAAAAAAAAAAAAAACCATCCATCCATATCATCCAAGATGTCTAAAGAACTTAGTATCATTATAACAGGTCCAAAGATCAATGATAAAAGAAAAAAAGATCAATGAGGAGACATTAAACTATATGAAGTAGATCCTCCATCAGCTCCAGTAGATGGTTCAGGTTCCTCGTACGTCTGCTCAAGCCTCTCCATTTCAAGCTCAAAGTCGTACTGTACAATCCAAACTGTTGGACATTTTTCCGTTGAATTTGAAAGTGCTAGTTTCCCCAACTTTACCCTCGGAGCTGTGCATGATTAATCCTAAATTGGGGTAGAATTGTCATTTCAACACATTCATCATGTTAACTGTGCAAATCTTCCTCTTTCTAGAGCAGAGATTAGAAAATAAATAACAGGAAGGTTGGTAGTTGACTATATAAGTGACGAGCTTCATCGAGGCAGGGGTTAGTTCTCTATCTGTTACGTAGAGAGAGAGAGAGAGACAGAGAGAGATTGATTGAGTAAGCAGCGTTATCTGGAAACCGGAAAGTGTAAACACGAGAGAAGACGAGATGACTATCACGGGCCATGGTTTAGGTTTTTCGATTTTTTTTTT
>NW_024870462.1:182217-198605 GCF_013358625.1 Macadamia integrifolia | reverse complement strand
AACAGCATTTCTGAATGGAGAGCTGTCAGAGAAGGTGTACATGAGACAACCTGAAGGTTTTGAGGAAAATAGTAAAGAGGACTTTGTTTGTATGCTAAAAAAGTCTCTTTATAGGTTAAAGCAAGCATCTCGACAATGGTACTTAAAATTTGATCGAGTTGTGACTTCTTTTGGTTTTGTAGAGAATCCAATCGATCAGTGCATATATCTGAAACTCAGTGGGAGTAGTTTCATCTTTCTTGTGCTCTATGTGGATGACATTCTGTTGGCTAGCAGCAACAAAACCTTATTGATGGAGACCAAGGATTTTCTTTTAGAAAACTTTGAAATGAAGGACATGGGTGAAGCAAGTTATGTGCTTGGAATCGAGATTAGTCGTGATAGGCCGCGGGGGTTACTTGGGCTATCACAACAGGCATATCTTGATAAAGTTTTAAAGAGGTTTAACATGTCTAAATGTTCTGGTGGTGAAGCACCCATCAGTAAAGGAGACAAGTTGAACAAGCAACAATGTCCAAAGAATGATATTGAGAGGAACTCAATGAATGACAAGCTTTATGCCTCTGCCGTTGGAAGTTTGATGTATGCACAAGTTTGTACTCGCCCTGACATTGCCTTTGCAATTAGTGTACTTGGCAGGTTTCAATCTGATGCTGGTTTGGCTCATTGGACTGCAGCCAAGAAGGTCATGCGCTATTTATAGCGAACAAAGGACTTCAAGCTAGTGTTCAGTAAATCAGAAAAATTTGAAGTTGTGGGGTATTCTGACTTGGACTTCAGTGGGTGTACTGATGATAGAAAGTCTACCTCTGGATACATTTTTGTATTGGGAGGAGGAGCTATTTCTTGGAAGAGTGTCAACCAAACTATTTTAGCTTCATCCACTATGTAAGCTGAGTTTGTGGCACTTTATGAAGCTACCAAGCAGGCAGTGTGACTGAGGAATTTTATATCTGAACTGAAAGTTGTAGATTCCATCTCTAAGCCTTTGCATTTGTGGTGTGACAATATTTCTGCTGTTTTCTTTGCAAAGAATAACAAGAGATCTAGCAGCTCCAAACACATTGAGATTAAATATCTTGTGGTTCGCGAGAAGATCAACACTGGGGAGATCGCTGTTGAGCATCTTATTACTGAAGAGATGGTTGCTGATCCTCTGACCAAAGCTCTTCCAGTGGGAATTTTTAAGACTCATGTTTCTAACATGGGTGTGATGGAATCTTTTGATATGCTTGTTTAGTGGGAGTTTACTTATCCATAGTGGTATTGTAATAAGCATTATTTTGTTAGATCATACATTATGAGCACAATCTATATTGAGGATGTTTACTTTCCAGTATAGTGTTCATTTATATTCTCTCTCATCGTATTGTTGTATAATTATTGTGGTTTACTTTGACATGTCACAGTTAATGGCGGTGTTTAGCCAAGTTTCGTGATTTATGGTGGTATTTAGCCTAAATCCATGGAGATGGTTGTTAACCATAGGCTGTATGCCAATGTGAGATATTAATACAAGAAAATGGTGGTTTGCCTAAGTATTGATTAATATCAAAGTTCTCTACCTATGAGGTTTTCAAGGTAGGCTGATCTTTAGATCAGGAATGGACCTATAAGGAAGGATATGTCTTATGTGATCACAGTTATGATATAATTCCTTATATCTATGTTTCCAGGCGATTTGAATTGATAATTTTCTGTTGTCTGTAACATTAGATAGTTATATGCCGTATATTGAGGTGTATTTTCTACTATTGTTCAATAATGGAGATTATTGATTGGATCAAAGTTTGTTTTGAGTGGTATTCAATCTTGGGATTATTTGGCCAGATGTCAATGGGAAAACATCAATATCAGTGTAGCCCAAGTGGGAGATTGTTAGGACTCTTATGTGGGCTTAACTGATATTGATTGACCCATTGGGTCCAAGAGAATAAGGACCACTCTAATTAGGAAACTTCTAGCCCTATTCTATTGTGGGAATGGAATAGGGTTTAGGAATTCTATTATATATAGAATACTAACGGTCCCTGCAGTTATTACTTTTCATAATAATATTTGGGAGCACTGCTTTCTCACAGAGCTAGTGTAGAGATAGAGAGAAGATCCCATAGTAAGAGGCTGCAGAAGATCTTAGTAGAAGGACCCATATTGCGTGGTTCTTCATCATAGTTCGTGGTACAAGCGTCAACCTTGATTTAGGGACTTTATTCACGCTCAACGGGTATGTGATTGATTTCTTTCTATTATTCATTCTTGTATTCTATACACTATAGGTAATTCAAATGATTCTAGGATTTAGAATCACTAACAGATGTGTGCTCATCTCCACCTGACCAGGCTGCCATGGCTGCTGGCCGAATTTCTGCTGATTCTTCTAGTTTCCAACGATCTAGGCGGCCCTCTTCCAAGCCATAATATCATTGCACCCATTGTAACAATTCTGATGTGCTGCCTGGATCTTCTCGCGGTTTCACCCCAAAATTTTCTGCAACAGCCGAGTCGTCTCCTGCTCCGGCAGTACCCCTTCTCTTACTACCGAGCAGATTCAGAATCCTCTCGCTCTAATCCCTCTTGGTAATCATCCTATGGTCAATATGGCAGTTAACATTCTTCATTCTAATGGATTTCTCCTTGGATTCTAGATTTTGGGGTAGCCGATCATATTACTGCATGATGCCTCTTTGTTCACCACCCTCACACCTTGCCCCTCTTTATTGCCTCTTGCTTCACATAATGGTTCTTTTGCTTCTGTTACACAGTTTGGCTCTCACTTTATTACCTGGATTTACTCTTCATCGGTTCTTACTTGTTCCTTCTTTTAAGTATAATTTGTTGCCTATAAGCAAATTCACTGCTTCTTCTAACTTTCTTGTCACCTTCACTATTGATTATTGTCTATTTCAGAGGTAGAAAGCATGGTGGTCTCTGCCTCCTTAATTCACCACTTCCTTTTGCTTTGGCGGCTGTCCCTAGAAATAACTTTGATATTTGGCATTGGAGATTGGGTCACCCAGGTCCCTCTTCTATGTCAAATTTGAATCTTCTTAATCCTGCAATTTCCCATTTTCGATTAGTGCACTTGCACCGTATGTCCTTTAGCTAAACAATCTTGCCTTCCATTTACTACTAGTACAATCACTACTAAGCCTTGTTTTGATCTAGTACATTTTGATGTTTGGGGACGGACCACTTCTTTATCTACCGCATACTATTTTTAAACCATTGTGGATGACTATTCTTGAAGTACTTGGTTATTTTTTATGTCCTCAAAATCTGAGATTAACCAATTAATTCCATAATTTTTTGCTATGGTTTACAATCAAGTTACCACCAAAATTAAGTGCATTCAGTCTAACAATGCCACTGAATTTTTTGATCAACCCACTTCTACATATCTTCAATCTTTGGGGCTCTTACAACAATCCAGCTGTGTTTCCACTCCACAACAAAATGGAGTTGTGGAACGTAAGCATAGACACCTCCTCAATGGTGCTCGGGCACTTCGCTTTCAATCTAGTATTCCTATTGAGTTTTGGGGAGAGTGTATTTTAAGAGCTACTTACTTGATAAATCATCTTCTGAGTAAAGTCTTGCAAGGGCACTCCCCTTATGAAATCCTTCATAACAAAGCACCTAGTCTTTCCAATTTATGGGCTTTTGGTTGCCTTTGCTTTGGACAGAATCATATTGTTCAACATAAATTTGATAAACAGGCTTCTCTAGGGGTGTTCATTGGCTATCCTTACAGCCAGAAGGGTTACTGGGTGCTTGTCCTCCAATATAAAAATATTTACGCGCCACGAGACATTGTGTTTCATGAACACATTTTTCCCTATGCCATCGTCCCTACAGCTTTGCCTCTTGGCTCAGTCATTCTTCCCTTTCCACCATCACACATAGGTGACCACTTATTGTTGACCTTCCTTCATCACCTACCACCGCCCCTACACCCCTTGATCCTCCTACAGAAATCCCCTTCTACCTACATCCCACGTTGATACCCCTTCCTCACTACCACCATTTGCACCTCCAGCCTGACCACAACGACATCGCCAGCCATCCCATCATCTTCCAGACTATCAATGCTTGTGCAGCCTGATACAATCATCATCTTCAGGTGCTCACTCTCCATCCTCTCATCCTTTACAAAGTTTCTTAATTACGATCGATTTAACCCCTCTCATAAGGCATTTCTTGCATCTGTTACTCTTGAGAATGAGCCTGCTACATTTACCGAGGCCTTGAAATACAAGGAAGGGAGGGATGTTATGCAGGATAAAATCCAAGCTTTGCCACAGAATAACACCTAGTTAATTGTACCTCTTCCTCCTGGAAAGAAACCCGTTGGATTCAAATAGGTGTATAAGATTCGTTCTGATGGCAGCATTGAGCGTTACAAGGTGCGCCTTTTGATGGACAAATTTTTAACATAGTAGATACTGTTGTAATCAGCAGTCATTAAAAGGGGGATGAATCAGTGAGTCTAATTCTGATTCCAAAAAACATGTTGATATATAACAAGGCAAACCCTGATGTACCCATCCCTGTACTTGTCCCTGTTTGCACACAGTCGTATGCAAACTCAGCCTCACATAGGCACTTCCAAGTGTGCACACTCATTCTGTATTTCACGCACTTCAATATATATAATGAAAACTACAAGCACACCTATAACATAGGGTTTTTACGAGGTTCAACAATTTGCCTATGTCCCCAGACTAGTGTCTGTAAGAGCTCCGTACCTACTTAACACACTACTTTTGGCTGCACCCATAGTCGGTAGTTCTCACACCCAATTTTCTCAAATCACAGCTAAAATAGTATTCGCAGTGCTAGTACAATGTGTGGCACCCACTACATGGGAGCACCCAGTCCCAATGCTTAGCACCCACTAAGCACCCAATAAATAAATACAAGTAATTTAGGCTTATAATGAATGGCCCTATGGTCAATCCCTTCCTAGCATTTACATCCACAACTAACCTAGAATACATACATGTAATGTAAATTTTGGGTTAGGAAATTTCACAATTGGTTGCCTGGATCATTTGGAACCTCCACTGACCACTTGAGCCTCCACTGACAAGCTCTCCCTTGTTCTCCTCTCTTCCCCTTGTCTTCTTGCTCTTTAAAACACCTCAACATACAATCCTCAAGCTCTCTTCTCTTCCCTTTTCTTTCTCTCTTGTCTTGGAGTCAGTACTCCACAATAGAGCTCACCAACCTCACACTCAAGCATTTAATGGATTAAAGAAGCTACTCTCATAACATTAAAGCTCAACACATGGACATCAATGGAGGGGAAGACTTCTCTTTACAATATCATAGCCTTGCAGTTCTCAAAAAATCAGATTTCTTGCTTCCATGGTGCAGAGGGAAAAATTTTGAAGAAATAGAGACTTGGATGGAAAAAAGTGGCTATGGAAATCAATAGTTATGTCCTCTTGAATTTAGGCTAACATGATTGCTCCATTTGGAATCTTCGAAGGTGTGGCATGGGCTGCACTAGCGATGTGCATAACGAGGGCGAAATCAGAGCCGCATATCAAGCAACATATGGGGCAATAAATTTTAGCGATTGGATTTGTCAACAGATAATTAAGAAGGGCCAGAGGATTAGAATCAGTTAAAGAACTAATGACATCACATTGATGCTCACGCATTCAGTCATCCTTCCATTAGCACATTTCTAGTTGTCTAATTTTCATTGGTTGCTTTTCCAGAATTCAAGGAAAGTTGTGTCTTTCTTTACAAAAAGGTAAATGGATCTTCGTCCGTTGGATTGGTTCCATGATCTTTAGTTCTAACAAGATCTGCTCATGAGGCTTAGATCGGAATCTTCGAACTATAGAGATGTGCGCGGTGCAACCACTCATTCAGCATCTAACAACATGGCCTAGCCACAATCATTGGATTGGACTAACTGCTCTTTTCCATATAGTAAACTAGCCATTCTCTTCCATATTAAACTACACAAAGCTCCCTGCCTTCATAACTTTTACATGCCAAACCTCCCCTACTGTCCAAATTTTGAAAATTGCACAAAAATCCTAAGAATTTGAAACTAATTCCAAAAATACCTTCACTAGTCGAGAGGTCTTGGCTAATACTGGTTTGGATTTTTCAGACCGATCTCATAAAAATGCGCATAAATTCTTTGTATAGTATCTGATCAAGATGAAATAAAATACGTTGGAACCACGACTCGATGATATACAACACGCCAAAAAAAGACCATAATGCCCCTGAACGATGCCGCAACTTCCTCATACAGAATCGAAACGTAATGAAACCAAGTGTGTTGGAAATATTAGATTTTCCTCGCGAGGTTACATAAAGAAGATTTCTTCGAAAAAAATTTATTTTCAATACCGAAACTGGCCCTGATTACCACAAAAGTCATCTTTTGACTGCGAATGCCATAACTTCTTCATACGGTATCAAAGCATGACAAAATTAAGGCATGTTGGATTGGATAAATTATGCTCTAACTTTTTCATGAAAAAATAATCTTCCAAAAAAATTATTTTCACTGCAAAAAATTCCTCGAAGCGTAAATAGGCCAAATTTTTCAGTTTTGACCCAGAATCATGCACCACCTACCATGGATGTATCAATCCACTCTATGCACACCATGTGGCTCTGTTATCTCATCAGAGATACTGAACACTGACACATCACCCAAAATGATCATGTCATCACCATCACATGACCGACGTTGCCAACAAGGACAACCATAAAGAAACAGATACTAGATAGATGCAACATATGTATATGGTTGAAAATTGCCACACATCATCTGTTATGTGGCTTAAATTGGATTAGCCATCCTACAAGTTTCGTGAAACAACTTTCTACCAAAAATCTGAAAGTGATAAGTAGTGCCAAAATAACTGAAAATCAGTGCAAAAATAACTTTTTGGTTGAAGTCCAGTGCAAAAATAACTGCAAATCAATTTTGGCAAAAATACATAAATGACTCTTGATTAATTTTTTGTTTTTGTGTTTTATCAATTTTTTTATATAGAAACAAGCTCCATATATGATACCAAATACAGCCAAAACCATTTTTATGAACAAAAAAAGAAAAGAAAACTGATGCCAAAGAGGGCCTTAGTTGGGCCTATTAATTGAAGCTCAGTTTGTACCAAAAAAAAAAAAATTAAAGTCAGTTACTCATTTTTCATTTATCCCTTGCAGCTTCGGGTTATCCACCTAATATTACAAAATGTCTAGTTAGCTTCCTTAATTCCATAACTATTTTCAGTAAATTATAATTTATTTTATTAATTTTTTCAATGCACATCATACATGTGTAATAATCAGTTTCGGGTCCAGTAAATAAGAGTCCTTCTATATCTTGTCAGCTCAACTTAAGGACTAAATGACCCTTTCAGTCTGGCTCAGAAACGCCTTTTGTGCCAGATGCATTGGCCAATGAGAACACAGGCAGGGAGCATCTCCAACGCTCAAGGGGGCAATGTGGTCATTTTGGACCTGCCATGTCTAGACGTTTCCTGACTATAAATACATGACATAAACATGAAGGTTAAGGTAACTACAGAGATAGAGAGAGGAAGGATGGCCCGGTGTTGGTCTAGGTTGTGGATTATAGCAATGGCTTTCTTGGTTATTAGTGTAGGTTTGAATGTGTTTGTGACCAAAAGTGATGGGTGGGAAGCTGCACATGCGACGTTCTACGGTGATATGAGTGGCAATGAAACCATGCGTAAGTCATGAGTTTGTGACTTGAAGCTCCTTTTTACCTTCTGGAATGAAAGTATATTCAGATGTTCTACATTTTTTCCAATTTTTATGATGACTTGTTTATTACTTTATTGTACCAATATATCATTGCAGTAATACAATTTTGGGAGAGGTTGAAGGCAGTGTGGCCCTCCCTTTTGTGGAGTGTATAGAAGCATCAAGAGGGGATAGGATTTTTACTTTTCATGAGAGGTGGGGCAACATTTTGCCACCCTCCAAATCTTCTCCAGTGGTTGGGGTGCCCAAAGAGGTATCCGGCAACTAGGAGAACCCGGGTATGTACCCCAACACATGGACGGATCCTCCAACCTTCGGATGCCTCTCTAAGGAGTCCAATCGTTGGAGAGGATCCTCAGCCCCCCTTGTGTCTAGGTGCAGGCCACGCTATCTTTCAGCTTCTTTTCCCTATATTTTATGAGAAAAAGAACCTTGTGGTCTGGCATAGGGAATGGCTAGATACAGTCCTTGAAAATAGGGGGTTGTGAAAAGATGCCCATGAGCCTATGTTTCTCAAGGGCTGTGTCTAGGCATTTCCTACGAGACCAGGCAAGGTTCCTCCTTCTAAACATACTTTTATGTTTGCAAGAACTTTGCTATAGCTTTTTCTTTTATTTTAAAAGAAAGAATGCTACCTGATCATGTGGTTTCTGCACCAAATGTCACTTTATAATTTTATATTCATTTCTATATTATAGCATTTTATTATTTTATTCAAACTTTTTAATCGCACTTTAATTCGCTTTTCCTGTCTTGGGAAAAACTCAATATTGATTTTTTTTTGTGTCAAAACTCAATATTGATTGTTTGTGGCAACAGAGGGAGCCTGTGGCTACGGCAATCTAATAGAACAAGGATATGGGCTAGAGACAACAGCTCTAAGCACTGCACTCTTTAACGATGGACTCACTTGTGGTGCTTGTTATGAAATCATGTGTGACAATACCTCAACACAATGGTGCCTTCCAGGCACCGTCCATGTAACAGCCACCAACTTCTGTCCACCAAACTATAGCAAGCCTGATGAGAACTGGTGCAACCCTCCATTGAAGCACTTCGATCTCTCCCAGCCTATGTTTGTCAAGATTGCACAGTACAAGGCTGGCATTGTTCCGATTAACTATCGGCGCATCCCATGTATCAAGACCGGAGGCTTAAAGTTCGAGATGAAGGGAAATCCATACTGGATATTGGTGTTGGTGTACAATGTTGCCGGTGCCGGAGACATTAAAGGCGTGAAGATTAAGGGTTCGAACACAGATTGGATACAAATGTCAAGAAATTGGGGCCAAAACTGGCAAACTGATACACAATTCTTAGGGCAAAGTTTGTCATTCCAAGTCACTGCTAGTGATGGTAAGATGGTGCAGTCTGATAATGTTGTACCAAGTGATTGGAAATTAGGGCAAACCTTTGAGGGGAAGCAATTCTGAAGATAAATAAAGGGTCTTTTACATGATTGTGTGAAGTTGTATTGAGTTCTCTAAATAATGTTTTGAACTTGGAAAGTCAGTTTCAGTGAATATTAAATTGGAGTTGTATTCTGTCTTAAATACTAAAAACTTTGCTAGACTTGCCAGGCCATTGAATTTTTTTTTCTTTTCTTTTTTGGTAATACATCATAAAATCCAAAGAACTTTCCCCTCAGAGGAAAGAAAGTAAAGAAAAGAAAAGAAAAGAAAAAAAATAGAAAGAATACATGGAGAGAACTCCACAACACCCTCGATGGCAAACCAACCAAAGAAGAAAGAAGGACAAAGCCATAAGCAAAACAACATTCTCTTTCCAACATGCCATCCTCTCTTGCAGTTTCCATAACCGAAAAATAGTTCCAAATACTCAGAATGGGTTGGCAACACGCAAGCTGAGCATGCGAGGAAAACCCACCGAAAAAAACCCTCCTCAAAAATGGCTCAGCTCTCACTTTTTCCTTGCAATAACCACCTGCTAATTGAAAATAGCCCATTTTTCATTATAGATAGAAACTGCTTCAATCTGATCACAGGAAAGATTTTAAGTAGAGACTTAATATACAACAAAATTGTAAAACTCTGGTATAGTAGGTTAAGGGAAGAGCTATTCTCCATCCAACTAAAAAAGTAAAAAGAATCTCTAAAAATTCTAGAGATTTTAGAATTGTCCCAGGAGCACTGAAATGTTTCTGGATAGCTGAACAAATGCTGGAATATTGTAGAAATTGTCGGTAGAGAGCTGAAAAGTCAATTTTCTTTCTCCTACCGAAGTTATATTTTGCATCTAGATTAACAATATGTAATTATTTTGTGTATTTGCACACCTCATGAGTTAGGGTTTTCAGGCTCTTGTTGGCATACTGATTACCATGTATTTCATTGCTATGATGTATTAGTGTGTATATATATATATATATATGGAATACTTAAATCGAAACACAAACAAATAATTTCAAAAATTGGATCTACAGATCTACGTATATTCCAAATTCTGGCCTTCTTCAATTAGGTTCTCAAACCAAGGCTGGAAACGGCTAAATAATTAAATCTCAAACTCATTCTGGTGGAACCTTTCAAGTCAAAGAAAAACTACACAAAATTTGATTAAATCTCAAACTCATCTTGGCGGAACCTTCCGAGTTAGAGGAAAACTACACAAAATTTTCACGAGATTGTGAAACTGTCATCCCTAGCAGGTCATTATATTGCTGGTCTTATTCTAAAATATGAATGTGGTATGTGATTTGACTGTCATCCTACCGGACCATTTCAAAACCAGCGGTTAGACACTAGAGAATTCAAAACCTTGAGAATCTTCCCATTTGAAATGCTGGGAACTACGATTGAGCTAACCCCGATGAAGGTTATGTAGGGAGTTTGACACAATCAAATTCAGTCACATCCATTGTCAGGGAAATGGATTCTGATCGGAAGGAGAGAGAGAGTGAGGGTTAACCCTACCTCCTTTTCTCCTTCATTCCCTTTTGGGGTTTTCTGTGGAATATTTCCTATTGTCGCTTTCCGGCTTATTTCCTCTCACCTATCCGCCTTGCAGGCTGATGTCTCCAAACATGTTTGGAGACTATGGGGTGTGGGAAAAGTATGATTTTTGGAGTAGCCATTTAGGATTTAGGGCCCAGAACCCTATTGTGGACCCCAATTCCAATCGAGTGATCAAGCTCATGTAGGGGGTTGAATTCCTATGAAATGATGGAACCCCCGAATTTGACTTCATATTTCGGTCTTTCCTAGAGATAGGCGTGTAAGGTTATGAGTGTGAGAAGGTGTTAGGCACCCACCTCGCCCGAAATTTCCGGTCTTTCTTCTAGATGCTTGGATTGCGAATATTCTCCCCCAAGAATTTTAATAGCCTAAGCCAATATGGAAGATTTATCACATAAAATAATGTAACACATGTATATAATTGCATGAAATGATTGCAAAAAATATTCACATGGAATAATACATAATCTGTATTAAAATCATATAAAATGAAAAGTTTCATAAAATAATATAAAATGCAACTAATTTATTTACATATATGTGCGATGCTTCATGAAATGATGACTATGATTGTTATTTTATGTGAGTAACACATATGATAATGCATATAATACTGAAGTAGACTATCATTTAATGTACAAATGCATAAATTAATACATGAAATGATAAAAAGGAGTAATAATGCATGTGGAGATAGGGTATGTATCATGCACACAAATGAAATTGCGATCTAATATTTATATGAAACGACTTATAACAATAATGAAATTTTTAGTAATCCTCCCCAACTCAAGGGCATATATTTAACTTTCTTCCCACTATCTTGGAGAAAATAAAACTTCCGGCATGGGCAAGAAATCTAACAGGACTTTCGTGTTATGGTGTAGAAATGATTTTGGTTTTGGGAATTTGGGCTATGCTTCCTCACTATATTCCTAAAATAGGAATCAGCTGCGGGAATATGGGCAAGGCTTCCATACTATATTCGCAGAATAGGAATTAATTGTGGGAATATGGACAGAGCTTCTACGTTATATTCCTATAATAGGAATCAGCTAGGGGAATACGGGCAGGGCATCCACGCTATATTCCAAGAATAGGAATCAGCTGTGGGAATATGGGCAGGCTTCCCTGCTATATTCCCATAACAGGAACCAGTTGGGGGAATACGGGCAGGGCTTCCGTGCAATAATAGAAATATTGAAATTAACTACAGAAATTTAAGAAGTGCTTCCGTACTAACTTGAAATGGATGACGCAAGCTTCCATACTAGGGCATAGACTTCAGCGAGCTTTGGACGATCGGCTCTGAAATCTCCTAGAATATTGCATTTTTTTCTCTCTCTCTCTCTTTATTTTTTTCAGGGGCTTCTAAAACAGGGATTTCTCTCTCTCCGGATTTCTCCGCCTCTTTCATGATGACCCCGGATCAACAATTTATAGTAAAAATGAGACATTTGTAAAGAATTTTTACAAGGCTTACCATCTCCGTGGAAAACCAATTCTTAAGGGGTAGGATCCCTGTAAGCCTTAAAAGGAGATGGTAAGTAAGGACTTACGTAGAGATGGTAAGGCTTACCATCTCCGTGGAAACCATTTCTTGTATCCATGGAAGGCAATAGAGTGGGCGAGCTACCTAATAGCCTGGGCAGCTGTAGACTTGGGCAGTTGCAGTTGATGCTTATCAGCTGAGAGGAAGGCGGTAGGTTTGGTTTGATTTGGGTTAGTCTAATTTGGTTCGAGTTTGGTCTAGTTTAACTAGTTCAAAGTTTAGGTAGGCAATATGGCACATTTGGGTATCTGTTTCTTTTGTTCAAGATATCAATGGGATCGTATTTTCGAATACTCTCCAATGATATAGGAATCGAGCACATGCTAGGCTCGATTGTCGTATTCTGGAAAAAGGTACTAATGACCACTTTCGGTCAACCTCCACGCATCATTTTAAAACTATTGGGCTAAACTCCTAACCAATCTTATGCTCAATTGTACTCTGTAAGCTCTTGCATAACGGCTTTAGGTTGGGATAACTGGGATTGGCCAGAATAGTCTGGACTTGTGCCGAAAATTGAATTCCTTTCCGAAAGAGAGAATACATGTTTCATCATTATCATTGCCCATAACTCATCATTGCCAAGGGGGGAACAAAATTTGATGTCTACAACCATGCACCATTATGTAGCCATATAGTATAATCATGCTCATATCTTGATCCCCATCCCCCACATGTCTTCTATATTTGCATGCAGAACTACGAATAGCTCGATACCTTTTCAGGGTACGTAGGCAAACTGACTCAGTCAAATGCATCAACTTCCATACACATATCTAGTGTCCCTCCCCCCCCCCCCACACACACACATATTTGACAATAATATTTACACTTAAGCAGTAATATTAAGCAAGTTCAATATCTAGCCCTAATTAGTAAGACTGATTAACCTAGGAGTTGATCTACATAGAAATGTAGGTAGAGACCGGTCATTGGTCGGATGGAGCCCGGTGCATAAAACCTTCCCAGCAAGTGAATTTGCACTTACTCGGATATCTGGTCATAAGAACTTTGCCTTATCCAATAAAATCAATTCTCTATCCCGAAAGGGGCGGACATTTATGGGTCTAAGACCCTGATCTAGGTGGAGACTCCCTCAAATAATAGCAATCAACTTTGCCTTATCCCTCTCCAGTTATCATAATAAACCCTTCAAGAGAATGGACGATCTGAGGAAAGCAGAATTAGGTTAGCCAGCTTCCTAGTTTTTTCCCTCCTTTCATTATCATAGAGAGTGGGAAATGTTGGGATGAGTTGCAGTATCTTCTACAGTATTATAGTTAAACAAGCAATAAGAACAAAGAGAAGGGAGACATATCAACCCTTTGTACCTACAGTCTTATCTTCTCATTACATGCATTTAGCCTTATCCAATAAAATCAATTCTTTATCCTGAAAGGGGCGGACATTTATGGGTCTAAGACCCTGATCTAGGTGGAGACTCCCTCAAATAATAGCAATCAACTTTG
This sequence comes from Macadamia integrifolia, assembly GCF_013358625.1. Classification (NCBI taxonomy): domain Eukaryota; kingdom Viridiplantae; phylum Streptophyta; class Magnoliopsida; order Proteales; family Proteaceae; genus Macadamia; species Macadamia integrifolia. The sequence continues at coordinate 184,842 of NW_024870462.1, read as the reverse complement.
CCTTATCCCTCACGAGTTCTCATAATAAACCCTTCAAGAGAATGGGCGATCTGAGGAAGGTAGAATTAGGTTAGCCAGCTTCCTGGTTTTTTCCCCTCCTTTCATTATCATAGAGTGGGAAATGTTGGGACAAGTTCCAGTATCTTCTACAGTATTATATTTAAACAAGCAATAAGAACAAAGAGAAGGGAGACATATCTACACTTTGTACCTACAATCTTATCTTCTCATTACATGCATTTAGCCTTATCCAATAAAACCAATTCTCTATCCTCAAAGGGGCGGACATTTATGGGTCTAAGATGCCGATCTAAATGGAGACTCCCTCATATAAATGCAATCAATTTTGCCTTATCCCTCTCCAGTTCTGATAATAAACCCTTCAAGAGAATGGACAATCTGAGGAAGGCAGAATTAGGTTAGCCAACATCTTGGTTTTTTCCCCTCCTTTCATGATCATAGAGAGTGGGAAATGTTGGGACGAGTTGCAGTATCTTCCACAGTATTATAGTTGGACAAGCAATAAGAACAAAGAGAACGAAGACATATCAGCCCTTTGTACCTACAATCTTATCTTTTCATTACATGCATTTAAATAGATATTACATAGCAGGTATAACTACTGCGTATCAATATACTCTACTACAACATGACAAGAGAAATTAACTACTTAAACTAATAAGATAACTACGGATTATCTAATATCACTACAACATAGCACGTCTTATACCTCTTCTAGGTACTAGCATGCTAGACTAATTCATGTAACAACTTACCTACTCGAGCTCTTATTTATGACAATATGTTATTAATCAAATTTAGTTTCATATCACAATCGTACACCAATATACCCACCATTATGGTTATGGGGCATTCAATCTTCATTTTCGAATTTCTCATCCTTTTTTTTTTTTTTTTTTTGGGTACTTCTCCGAAATTTGTGAAGCATTAAATGATGCAAAGACTCAAAAGCTCTTCTTTGGAGAACTATCCATGCTGGAATCCCAACAAAAGACATTTTATCAAAATGGGTGGATATTGATCCCATTGTGGATTTTGCCACAACAAACAGGAATTCTTATACCATTTGTTGTTTGAATGTGAGTCTTCAAGTAGAATTCGGGCTGCTTGCATATTGGGCTTTAAACCCAACTGATATCTGGATTTTTATGTCAATAACATTATTATGTATTGTTTTAACTCTGGTGTTACTCCTAAGAAAGATTTGACTTTATTTTTTTTAATTTTTTTTTTTTTTTTTTTTTTTTTTATTTTTTTATTTTTTTATTTTTTTTTATTTCATTTGGAAATATAGAAACCAAACTCTATTCTGTGACCAAAAATCTGATCCTTCAGCTATTCTCAAACAGGTTGAGAACTGGATCTCGAATAGAATTTCCAACAAAAAAAATGGAGCTCAGGTGATATTTGATATCTTGCATTATAATACTTTGACCCATCCCCCTCATAGCAAATCACCCTCATTATCACAAGTGTCACATATAATACAAAAAAATGGCTATTTGCTTTTTTTTTCGAAAAGAAATGCATCTTATGTGAGGCAAATTACTTGTTAACAAGAGAAAATGGTGAGGCGGCAGCTTTAGGCCTACTCAAAGGAATGTCAAAAGCAAGGAATACGGAGTGGAAGGTGGATGCGGTATAGAGTGATGAAGAAGAAATTGGACTGTTTTTTGAGAGGAAGTATGAACATTTGCCAATCCTATGGCCAATGATATTAATATAACTATATTTGGAGACGAATAAAATTCCCAACCATCCCAATTTTTGTATTAAAACTAACAGTCGACATGTGGGGGAACTTAAATCTATAACCAAGGAGGTTACTATAAAAAAAACAATCCATCTATAAATCGGATATGATGTATAATTTATGAGACTCTATTCATTATAGTTTTCTCTTGTTTGAATAAAAAAAAAAAATTATGCAACGACTCGTCAAATTTTCTGAAATTATAGATATGAGCATTGGTGCATGCCAAATATTTTTGGGGCCAAACAAAGCAAAATAATTGTTAATCGAAGACGTGGTATAAGAGATTGAATCCTCTGCACGTACACTCACCTAAATATACATGTAAGGGTCCAACACTTGTCCCATTTCCTTTCATATATACCCCTCTTTATCATAATAATAGCAGAAAATGGGACAAATGTTGGATCCTCACATGTACTTGCAGGTGAACATGAACGTAGGTGCAAAGGATCAATTCTCGAAGTAGAACCATTCCTTGGTAAGGGTGTCAAAGAAACCTCTAAAACCTTAAATTGGAAAGAGGCAATGTGAACAGGAAAAAAAAGAAGCTAAAACATGTGTTTGCACATGCGTTCAGCAAGACTTATGTTTCGGAAGCTAACACCTCCCCATATACTTCCATAAATACTCATCTTCGTCCTGTAAAAATGTTATAAATGAATCATAAAGAAGTCCTATCACTTTTCTATTAGTTCCAATCATGGTTTTAGTTCACGGAATCGAAAAGGGTATCAGTCATCCCAACAACTGATATGATACCAAAATAGATCGATATCAGATATATATATATATATATATATATATAATACCCTTGCTTTCTTAAAAATGTTTTTTTTTTTTTTTTTTGG
>NW_024870462.1:175456-182197 GCF_013358625.1 Macadamia integrifolia | reverse complement strand
TTTTTTGGAGGGAGGGTTAATAACCAAAACAATATCGATCAGGTATCGAGATCAGGGATATTCAAAACCAGTATAGATAGCCCGATACGTAGAAGTTAGAAACATGGTTCCAACTACATTCCTTGCAAAAAAAAAAAAATTGTAACATGTCAGCGCATGTACTCCTTTAAAAGCCAAGCCCAAGATCTTAGCAACACCATACCTCCTCCATCATTATCCTATCCATTTTTAATCACTATCGCTTTCTGATCTCATGGGTCATCATCATCATCCTTTTGAACCAATTTCAAAATGTAGCTCCGAGGGCCGAGCAAACCAAACTGTGGCTGCAGAACTCGATGGTACCCTTTACTATCTCAAAGTGCTTTCCCTTACTTCATGCTTGTTGCCATAGAAGCTGGTAACCTTCTTAGGGGACTAATTCTTTTGGCTTCAGTCCCTATTGTATACTTCATCTACTTGTTCCTTTCAGAGTCTTTAGCTATCCAAATCTTCGCCTTCATCACTTTTGTGGGACTGAAGGTAAGAGACATTGAGATTGTGTCCAGGACTGTGTTGCCTAACTATTATGCCGACGATGTGCACCCAGAGGGTTGGCGATTGTTTAATTCTTTTGGCAAACGCTACACTGTGACTGCAACTCCCAGGATTATGGTAGAACCCTTTGTGAAGAACTACTTGGGGGCTGATAAGGTCTTGGAACAGAGCTCCAAGTTTCAAAATCCGGGAGGGCCACAGGGTTTGTCAAGAAACCAGGAGTTCTTGTTGGGAAACACAAGAAATCAGCAATTTTGCAACAATCTGGCAACAATTTGCCTGATGTAGGCATGGGAGACAGAAATAGGGATGGCTATTTCTTATCAATCTGCAAGGTATGTAACTTTTTTTTGGGTGATTTTTCATGAAGGCCAGAATTTTTTTCTCCTAAAAATGGAGTAAAGAATAAGAAAATAAAAATTACATGGAGAGAACCCTGCAACAAAATCAACAGCCCATCTCTAATACCTAATCAAATTGGGAGGACCAAATCAAATTGGGAGGCTTTCCGAAGAGGATACAAAGACAAAGCCAGCCCAAAACAGCCAAACACTTGGACCTATCCAAGAAAGCCGATTTGAGAGAGGGTCAAAGAACCACACCCCTATTAACCCCATACCACTTCACTTTTCTCCTAAATAAACTACTTGTTTAAATTCAATCTCTTTTCTAAAATTGTGTACCCGGTGTACAAGGCTCCCACTATGGAGAGATTGTTTCCAACTCGAACTTTGTCGCAATGGAGCACCTTTAGATTGCAATAAGTTTAATACATAGTCATGACCGATGACTAACTCTTCAATTTTTCATTTTTCACATTGCAGGAGGGATACATGGTACCAAGAACCAAGTGCAAACCTGCACATAGAAACAAGCTTTTAAAACCTATAATTTTTCATGAAGGAAGATTAGTGCAAAGACCCACACCATTGATGGCCTTCTTCACCTTCCTATGGATGCCAATAGGCTTCATCCTCAGCCTAATCAGAGTCTTTGTTTGTCTTCTCATGCCCGCACCATACCTAAAATATGCATACAAGATGCTTGGGATGAATTTAATTGTGAAGGGAAACCCTCCTCCACCACCAGAGAAACACAGGTCTGGTTTCCTTTTCGTCAGTAATCACAAAAGTGTTCTGGATGCGGTAGTGGTCAGTGGTGCACTTGGAAGAAAGTTTTGTACTTGTGCTTATAGTGTAAGCAAGTTCACTGAATTTATCTCTCCAGTAAAAATTATGACATTGTCAAGGGAACGAGAGAAAGATGCGACTGATATCAAACGTGTGCTTGAAGGAAGTGACTTGTTTATAACCCCTGAGGGCACAACATGCAGAGAACCATTCCTTATGCTGTTTAGTGCTCTCTTTGCAGAACTCACTGATAGGATTGTGCCAGTGGCACTTAATACTCAACCAGCCATGTTCTATGGAACATCAACCCGTGGATGGAACATCAACCCGTGGGTTTAAACTGATGGACCCTTATTTTGGGCTCATGAACCCTCGTGTGACTTATGAAGTCCCATTCTTGAATCAATTTCCTGTTGAGCTTACATGTAAAGGAGGAGGGAAGCCTGCAATTGAAGTTGCAAATTATATACAAAGAATGATTTCTGATACCCTAGAGGTTTGAGTGCACCAACGACACCAGGAAGGAGAAGTACCAATTACTTGCTGAAAGTGATGGTAAAGTACCATCTAAGAAGAAAAAGCCTAAGCAAGCGAAAGAATGAACAGAGAAAATTGCATTGGTCTCAGTTTAAACTATCTTATGTTTGAAAATACTAATAATAAAGGGAATTTACTATCACTCCCCTATATTTAGTCTATATTTACTAAAACTCCCCTACCTTTTACATATTTACTAATACTCTCCTGCTTTTAGACTTTTACATCTTTTTCTCCCCTGCTCTTTTTAAATACCCAAATTGCCCCTCCTTTTCACTTGTAACCTATTAAACTTTTTTCATATTAATTGGTTCAAAGTGATTGGAAATGAAAACCAGTACTTTACATGAGTCCCATTCCTCCATTAGAGGGTGGTGAGTTCCCATAAATTTAAACCTCTTTCCATTGGAGAAGGATTAAATGGTCTGTATCAGTATTGGTTGAGAACGATACAAATCCAATGCTTTTATTAAATTTTTTTAATCTCTAAAACCATGTGTCGCAATCCTAACGGGGAATGTAACATTAAATTCGATATCGATCCAAATTAGTATGGGTTGAGATCGATACCAACCCAATACCGACAAAAAAAAAATATATAGATACTAAGCCCGTGATGATGGATGAGACAAAAGAAAAGAAAAATAACAAATAAACAATAACCTTGATGATGGATGAGACAAAAAAAAACTAATAAATAAATTATATCTTTAAGTGACTCAATACTAATGCATTTAAAAAAAATATGGTATAAGAGCCAAGGAGATGCTTGAGTTTCAGCCAACAAAGCAACATTTAACCAAGTAATAATAGAAGGACAAAGCCAGTTGGCTGTTTTCTTAGATTAGTAAAAGCATGTTTTAAACAAAAAAATTTGAAAAAAGTTTAATATATTACAAGTGAAAAGGAGGGGTAATCTAAGTATTTAAAAAGAGGAGGGGAGAAAGAGATGTAAAAGGTCCCAATAGCAAGGAAGTACCAGAAAAAAAGTAAAAGGTAGGGGAGTTTTAGTAAATATAGGTCAAGTGTAGGGGAGTGACAGTAAATTCCCCACTAATAATAAAGGGGTGAAAGGACCTTGTCTGTCTAGTGTTGTATATGTCGGTGTGCAGGCCAATGGGAGGAGGAGGGCATGCAGGAGCATTTTCAGCATACAGGGCGAGGGGCAACATGGTATTATTATCCTAATAATAATTCTTAACATCTTATCTCTCCACCTATTCATTCTTATCTTGTATACCTTGTAAATTCCATATTGGTAGGAGTAGCATTAGGTAAGACTAATAACAAAGATATAATTCCAAATTGGTAGGAGTAGTATTAGGTAAGAAATTTACCCCAAAAGTGTATATATATATATCCCACGATTGTGGAAGATCAAGGTAGATCAATTCAATCAAATCAATTTGAATTCTCAATTTTAACAATAATGCTGCATTAGGATTATTTTTAATGATAGCTACCTAGAGTGCAAGTGAATATCTAGAGCACATGAGGTTCATTGTTGAGCTATAATGAGCTTTTCTAGCATTGTAGTGATAGGGATATACCACCTCAACATAACTGCCTTGTAACAAACCTGTAACAGACCATGTGATGTTAGTTTTTGTCTTGATTTAGTTGTTGGGTTCTAAAATGTATATATATATATATATATAACTCAAGGGGTCCTTGCTTGGAGCAATGGTAAAGGGCTTTTTTCGCCTACGCGGCGACCTTTTTTGTGTGTGTAACTTAGCAGTTACTTTATCAATGAAATAAATTCACTTCATGGTATCAAGAGAAATTTTCGCTCTGACGAACTTACATTTTTGCCTCTGAGTTTTTCATTTTTACTTCTATGTTTTTTGTTGCAGAGCCGAGTTCTTCTACCTGAGTTCTTTGTCTTTCCCATGCTTGGCATCATCTCCTGCAGGCACGAGCTCTGTGTCCAACATTGCTCCACTTTCCTCTCTGGTTGCGCCGAGCGTCTCCTGTAGGCATGAGCTCCGTCTTCTACTAATTACCTCCTCTGGCAAGCTCAGTTCCTTCCACTTCTTAAAGGATACAATCTTCTTGGTTACATTAACTATCATTTCCACGGCCAGTGATCTCTGATTTTGCAAGTTCACATGCAACCGCTGCTCTTTGGGACAAGCAGGACCAGCTCATTATGAGCTGGATTATATCTTCTTTATCTGAGATGGTTATTCAACCTCTTGTGAAGCTTGGATGACTCTTTCTGCGATTTTTTTTCTCTGTCTTCGTGAATGCAAGTTCTTGACTTGAAGGACAGACTCTCGCGACTCCAAAAGAATTCTGATTTGGTCACTGATTATATTCTTTCCATTCATTCTAGGGAAAACTACATGATTACTCACTTTTGGGTTTCCCTTAACCAAATTACCCAAACTGAGTTTGAGTCTACAAAATTACCCACTTTTGAGTTTGGGTTTACCAGACTACTCGAAACAGTATCCAACCCTCACCTTAATATGTTTTTTGACATTTTTACCCCTGCCTCTACCTTACTTCGAGGCTCGAGCAACATCTCCTACCCTTGCTTCCCCGCTTTAGCCTTGTAACCCAACCCCTACTTCCCTTACCTCTCTTCCCTGCAATTCCGCCCCGGTGTATCATATTAATAGGTGGACTGGGATATTCCGATGGGGCTGCAAGACGAGGAAGCAACAGAGGGCCCTAAATCACCAAGATCTCCGGTGGAGTGTTATGCATGCACATAGATTGGGGTCCGGCCTTCCACTCGACCAGCAACGACTGAGTCCACCGGCCTGAGTGGGAAGCCAGTGATGGGTCATCCCTGCTCCCCGATTGAAAACCATGGAAGAGCCTCAGGGTCAAAGTCAAAGCGAAAGGAATAAAGGGGTGCTGGTCGGATTTCAGCAGTGTGAAGAAGAATAAGAAGAAGAAGAATGAGAAAGTTGCAGGCGGTGGCTGCTGTTTAGTGGTTGCAGCAGCAGGGAAAGAAAAGGAAGAGAAAGGGTTCGGCCAAGGAGGAAGAATGGAGGGGGCGGCTGAGTTTCATGGTGCAGCATTGCTGGCCGCGGTGCCTTTCCTTTTTCCTCGTGAGGACAATGCCACTGGGGTGGAGCCGTGGAGGTAGTGAATGACGGGATGAAAAGGAAAGGGCATAAATGCCAAAAATGAAATTTGGGTGATAGTGGAGTACTATTTTTGGGTATTTTTGTAATACCTAAACTCAATTTGAGTAGTTCTGTTTACCTAAACGTTGGTTGGGTAATTTTGTAAGTCAAAAGCCAATTTTGAGTAATCCAGTAATTTTCCCTTCATTCTATGGCTGACACCATAGTTGCCATTGATTAGCCAGTGAATGATGAGGATTTGGTTCTTGCAACGCTTAGAGGTTTGGGACCTAACTTCCTTGATTTTGCAACGACGATTCATCTTTGATCTGAGACAATCAGCTTCATTGAACTTACTGGCCTACCTCTGAGTCACGAGAGCTTCTTACGCTGTATTTCTTCATATAGTTCTCTCATGCTTTTAACCGCGAACACTGCGACTGTTGTGAACACTACTAATGTTGATTCTATTAGTTTTTGTTCTTGTAACCGTGGCCTATGCTCTGGTTCAAGATCGTCTGGATCTCAGTACGGTCGGGGATACAACAATGGTTGTGAATACAATAATGGTTGTGGCTCCAAGTATAGTCTTAATTAAGGCTTTCATAACCAAAATTACAATCCGAATTCTTACTGTAGCAACAATAATGGTGCATGACCCTATAAGAACTCCGGCTCTAATAAATCTGGCAACTTCTCTCCTTCTACAAGGGAATGTCCGTCTTCTCCTTCTTTTACCAACCAGCCATGTGACTGCTGCTACCTATGCAACATGAATGGCACATTGCCACCTCCTTGAGAACTGATTGGTTGTGATTTGTGGGGTGCAACCCCCACTGTTTCTCATGATGGATTCCAATACTATGTTTTGTTCATTGATGATTTTAGTAGATATAGTTGGTTGTATCCCCTATCTTTCAAATCTGATGTACTTGTTATTTTCACCTCCTTTAAACTCCATGTTGAAAATTACTTTGGTTGCAAAATAAAATCCTTGCAAACTAATGGTGGAGCTGAATTTCAAAAATTGGATCTATTTCTTTGCATGAATGGCACTTCTAATTGATTGTCTTGCCCACACATCCAAGCTCAAAATGGCTCTATTTAGAGAAAGCATCGGCACATCACTAAGGCCGGTTTGGCTCTCCTTTTTCATTCTAGTCTTCCAACCCAATTTTGGACATATGCTTTCCTCGCAGCTGTATTCTTGATAAACAGAATGCCCTCATCTACAATTGGGAATGTTAGTCTTTTACGTCGGTTATTTATGATGACCCCTAACTATAAATTTCTTTAGACCTTTGGTTGCTTGTGTTACCCATGTTTGAGACTATATTCCTGAAATAAGTTTGAACCCCGTTCAAAGCCGTGCATTTTTCTGGGTTATTCTCTTACCCACAAGGGCTATAAGTGTTTCAATTCTACCACAATAAGATCTACATCTCACGCCATGT
>NW_024870462.1:173853-173954 GCF_013358625.1 Macadamia integrifolia | reverse complement strand
ATGCCAACAGCAACTTGATGAAGGAGAATGATGCTCTCTAAGATGAGTTGTCCGAGACTCAAGGAGCCTACAAAGAGGAGGAGGTCGCAGTTAGGGTTGGT
>NW_024870462.1:15000-173219 GCF_013358625.1 Macadamia integrifolia | reverse complement strand
AGTTCATAAGGGCTTTAGGTGTTGAGCCGTGCTCGGTGTTGTATGCCTTAGTTCATAAGGGCTTTGAGTTACCAAACTAGGGTCTGGTCTTGTGGTGCCGAGCTAGAGATCGATCTTAGATGCTATCGAGCTAGAGCCCGATCTTTGTGCCTTATTGGTTAAGGTCTTTAAGTTGCCAAACTAGGGTCTGATCTTGTGGTGTCGAGCTTTAGCTCGGTCTTAGTTGCTTCCGAGTTGGGGCTCGGTCTTCGTTGCTGCCGAGTTGGAGCTCGGTCTTTGAAGAGTCAGATATTTGAGAGAAGCTTCATAGTATATTAATGTGTGGTATGCACTTGGGAGAAATACATTGCTTCGAAATAGAATCTAATCTGCTCCGTAATAAAAATTGAATAGCTGAGATATGGAAGCTAAGGTGCTGAAAGTATAAAATCTACAAGACTAACACCCAATCTATGGGATTTCAATGCAATCTACTGATAAAACTGTCTACTGGTAAAAATTTTTAAGATTTTCAACATTCCATGCCCTTGGTATAGTTGTACCCCCCTGAGTCTGCAAGTGGTATATACCAGGGTGCACCACTTTAGAGACTATGTAAGGGCCTTCCCAATTCGTGCTGAGCTTGCCTTCACTTCTTGGGTCCGCCGCTGCTGCTTTCCTGAGGACCAAGTCCCCAACTACGAATCCCCATGGTTTGACCCTTCAGTTGTGATACTGCCAGATTTTCTGCTTGTAGGTTTCATTTCGTACAAATGCTTCTTCCCAAACTTCGTCTATGAAGTCGACGTTTGCTTGGAGCCTGGCTTCGTTCTGTGAGGCTTCAAACACTGCTGATCGAAACAAGGCTTGGGTTATCTCCACAGGGGTTAATGTTTCAGTCCCGTATGCCAACCAGAATGGTGTCTCTCCTATGGGGGTCTGAGCTGAAGTGCGATACGCCCAAAGCACACTGAGTAGCTGATCTGCCCAGTTCTTCTTCTCCCAGTCCAACCTTTTCTTTATTCCACCTAGAAGTATATGGTTGGCTTTTTTTTCCTGACCGTTCGATAGCAGGTGTGCTACAGCAGTGTTTCAAAAATCAATATTAAAGTTACTGCAGAAGAGCCTGAATTTTTGATTGTCGAATTGTCGACCATTATCCGTGACCAACACCTTTGGGACACCATAGCTAAATATGACGTCGTCCCTAACGAACTTCTCTATTGCCTGCTCAGTGATTCTAGCTAGGGGACGTGCCTCCACCCATTTAGTGACATAATCAATAGCGAGAATCAAGAATTGAACTCCCCCTTTTCCTTTCTTGAACTGTCATAGAATATCCATTACATTACGAACGGGATCGGGCAGATCACTGAACTAAGTTCTGTAGCGGGGATGTGTGGTATTGGGGCGTGTACCTGACACTTAAAGCACTGCCGGACGAACTTCATTGCATCTCTTTGTATGTTTGGCCAGTAGAACCCTTGGCGTAGCACCTTGTAGGCCAGTGCCCTACCCCCAATGTGTCCCCCATAAATTCCTTTATGGACTTTGCGAAGCGTCTCTTCAGCTCGGTGCGGGGGTAGGCACTTCAGTAGGGGCCAAGATATTGCCCTTTCGTAAAGTAGTCCACCCTGGAGGGTGTATTTGGCTGCTCTCCTTTTGATTGCACTTGCTTCTATTTGATCTCCTGGGAGATGTCCACCACGTAAATAGTCCACGATGGGATCCATCTAGCTCGGCTTGGCTCTTTACGTATTGCTGCACAACAATTCTTGCTCATAGGTAGGTTGATCTAGTATTTCAAAATATATCGAGCTTGCACAGTCAGCGAGTTCGACTGTAGCTAATTTGGAGAGGGCATCTGCCATTGCATTTTCCTGCCGCGGGATCTGTACCATTGTGAACGTGCTAAAACTGGTCACCAGGCGACGTACTTCTTTCAAATACTTAGCCATTCTTTCTTCTTTGGCCTCGTATCGGCCATTGACTTGGTTCACGATTAGTTGGGTGTCACTATGTGCAACCAAGTCGTCTGTCATTACCGCCTTTGCCAGTTTGATTGCCGCAATCAGAGCTTCATACTCTACTTCGTTATTTGTTGCGGGGAATGCAAATCTAAGGGCGTAATGTATCATGAATTCCTCAGGGCTTTTCAGCACAAGTCCTACGCCACTCCTCGCTATGGTGCTGGATCCATCAACAAAGAGCTCCCACTTTCTGTTCAGCTCGACCTCAGGTTCTGCCGCTTCTTCAGTTTGTGTACATTCTACCACTAAGTCAGCCAGCGCTTGGCCCTTGATTGTGCTTCTTGGTCGGAATTCAATGTTGTGCTCACGTAGCTTAACAACCCAACTTACCATACGTCCTGCTATGCTGGGGCTGTGAAGTGACTTTCTCAGCAGTTGATCAGTTAGTACAGCAATGGCGTGTGCTTGGAAGTAGGGCCTCAACTTCCTGGTTGTCATGACCAGCGCCAGTGCAAGCTTCTCAATCTTTCGGTATCTTGTCTCCGCTCCCAGGAGCACATGACTCACATAGTAGATGGGTCTCTAGGTCTTTGCCTCTGCTCTTATGAGGACTGCACTAACGGCTACCGCGAAGGTGTGAGGTAAAGTTGTAGCTCCTCTCCGGGCTCTGGCTGGCTTAGCAGAGGGGGTCGGGTTAGGCAGGCCTTGATTTCATCAAAAGTTGCTTCGCATTCCTCTATCCAAAGATTGTTGTTGTCCTTTTCCTCATTTTAGTAGCTTGAAGAACGGAAGGCACCTATCCCCAGCTTGGGACAAGAACCTGTTATGTGCGGCCAGGCACCCTGTCAGTTTCAGCACTTCGCAAATGTTTCTTGGTGGACGCATCTCATGAATGGCCTCAATTTTTGAGGGGTTTTCCTCTATCCCCCCTTGCGACACTAGAAAACCCAAGAATTTCCCAGAGGTTACTCCAAATGCACACTTGGTTGGATTTAGTCTCATCTGGTTCTGTCGCAAGACATCGAAAGCCTCCTTCAGATCTAGCACATGATCAGTGCCTTTCTTGCTCTTGACCAGCATATCATCAACATAAACTTCCATATTTCGTCCAATCTGGCTTCGAAACATCGTATTCACCATCCTCTGGTAAGTGGCTCCAGCATTCTGTAGGCCAAAAGGCATTGCAGTGTAGTAGTAGTTGCCCTAAGTGGTGAGGAAAGAAGTTTTCTCCTCATCTTCCACCTTCATCTTTATCTGGTTGTAGCCGAAATATGCATCCATGAAGGTCAGCATCTCGTGGCCTGCAGTCGAGTCTATGAGGGAGTTAATCCAGGGTAAAGGGTAGCAGTCTTTGGGACAAGCCTTGTTCAAGTCAGTGTAGTCTATGCATATCCTCCACTTCCCATTAGACTTCGGAATCATGACCACATTGGCTAACCAGGTCGAGTACTTTACTTCCCTCACAAACCCCGCTGCTAGGAGTTTTTCAACCTCCTCATTGATGATGGTGTTCCTCTCAGTCATGAAGTTCCTGCGCTTCTGCTAGCCAGGCTTGAAGTTAGGGTTAACTGTCAAGAATAGTTCAGCTTTCCATGCGAAAATATCAGATTTCTCGCCGAGGAAGTTCAAAATTTCTTCACGGTGTTGGGAGCTCAGCAGCACTCCAAGCTGAATTGTTCTTGACGGTTCGGCCTCAGTGATTGGGACAGTAAGTAGCTGTTCAACTGGCTCGGCTCGAGTTAGGAGGCTTTCATCTCGACAATCAACAATTTCTACCATACATGCTAGGCCCGAGCATGGTTTCTTGATAGATTTTACGAAGTTGGCATAGCATTCCCGAGATTCCTTCTGGCTGGACTTGCATTCCCCGATTCCATTGCTGGTTGAGAATTTGACCTTCATGTGCTTAGTGGACACAATCGCCCCATGACCATTGAGACTAGGTCGGCCAAGGATTACATTATAAGGTAAGGCAATCTTGGTGACCATAAAAGAGACTATAGTTGTGGCTGTTTGAGCTCCTTGTCCGATGGTTATAGGCAAGTCAACAACTCCCTCTAGCTCTGCTGGCATGCCTGAAAATCCGTACAAGGCTCCTGGGGCTGGTTTTAAGGCCCCAGTGCCAAGCCCCAGTTTTATGAAGGCTTCGTATGACATAACGTCAACGGAGGCTCTTGTGTCCACTAGGACCCTGTGGAAGGGGTGATTGGCCACCACTAATTGAATCCTGATAGCGTTGTTGTGAGGCCAGTTTAATTCTTCCAGATCTTTGTCAGAGAACGTAATGGGTGGATCCGTTTTGAGGACTTTGACAGGTTGTTCTGTGATGCATACAAACCGCGCGTGTGCTTTGGCTTTTCTGACTGGTTCTACCGTGGGTCCGGCCATGATTGTTAGGATGGCTAGACCCACGGGTTGGTTGTCGTAAGTGTCAGCTCGGTCTATGGCTGGGTCCTTGGAGGACTCGGCCCTATCTTGGCTCGGGCCAGTTCCCACCATATTTCTACTTCAAATACTAGTTAAGGTGTCCAGCCTTGATGAGCTCATCAATTTCCCTTTTCAGAGACTTGCAGTCTTCAGTGTTATGTCCATGGTCTCGGTGGTATCGACAATACCGATTGGGGTCCCTCTCCTTTGGTTTAGCTATCATTGGCCTGGGCCAACAAAAGTACTTCTGATTTTGGATCTCTAAGAGTAGGTTTGTTGGGGAACGATCAAGTTCATATCGCTCAAGTTCAGTTGTGTCAAGAGGTCGATCTATTCTATTTTTCTTCAGCTCGCAAGAGTCGTCCCTAGGTCTCAGAGTCCTTTTTCTTCTCCTTCTCCGCCTGATCACCCCTGTCAGCTATTCCTCGGGCGGTTAGAACTTCCTCCATGTTGGTGTATTGATTGCACTGTCTCAACAGTTCGGGCATCGTTTATGGTAAGTCGAGGGCCACAACTAAACCAGATCAGAGTGTATTATCTCATTGCACAATGTGCTATATGCCACTCCTTCCGATAGGTTTTTTACCTCCAGTGTCGCCTTGGTGAATCGGGCAAGGAACTCCCTTATAGTCTCCCTCACTCCCTGCCTCATGTTCATCACATTTTGCGTAGTCTGCTTCTACTTTATACTTGCTTGGAAACGTGTGAGGAACGCTCTCGTCAGCTCTTCATAGTTGTGGATGGATTATGGCCGTAAGTTCGACATCCACACCAGCGCAGCTCCTTTTAATGAGGCCACGAAAGCTTGATAGAGAATGGCGTCTGACCTACCATGAATCGTCATGGCCGAGCTATAGTATAGCAGATGATCATAGGGATCTGTGGTGCCATTATATCCATTGAAGACAGGTATCATGAAATTTGAGGGTAGCTCGACATCTATCAGTTCGTCAGATAGTGCATTATGGGTCGGAGTTACAGTTATGTCGGCCGGGTGCCCTTACCTCTGCATTCATTCTATTCTCTTAGTGAGTCGCTGGATGCGGCTCTTTAAGTCATCTCTTCTCTCCTCGGCTCGACGATCCAGGGATCGGCATGCCCCTTTGCCTCTTCTGGGGCTTCTTCCTCGACCTTGGTGACCACCAAGATGATCCTGACCTTGCCGTGGTATGCCTCTAGTCGGCCTGATGGGCAAGCCCTGACCCGTGTGGGGTCAGTCTTACCGAGCTGGCCTCTGGTAGTTTTCGCATTCTTCTCTATGCGGGCGCGCCCCTCTACTGAGTCTTTAAGGTGACAGTTGGCATCTTCCTACCCGAGGTGGGGATCTATGAGTATCATGTGTCTCTGGGCTCCAGTGATGCACGGAATGACGGGCTCTCCCGTTCTAGGTAGGGACGGGACCTTGCCTGCGCCCCTCAGTAAGAGAGCGGGGTGGTACCGAATGAACGGTGTGTGAAGTTTTGGCCGACCCCCTTCTTGTTGTTGATTGAGGGGTGACACTATTGTCAGGAGATTCGTCGTTGAGATGTCTGCTCGGAACAAGCCTAGGCGGCTGAGCTGAACTAGTGCGTGGTACTGGAAGTGCCTAACCAAACTGACATATGAAGTCCTGCACCAATGCGTTTGTAGCTAATACCTGTAACTGCAAACTCTGCATCTGCTCTTCCATATTTGGGTGAGTTACCCGGGATGATAGGACATGGCGAGATAGCTGAGGGTTTTGCTCGTGCTAATCCCCCTCTCCCTGGGCAACTTGCGCATCAGTTCTGGTTTGCTTGGATCCACGTGGAGGGGTCTCTGCTGGGACATTTTTCTACTCTGCCATTGGTAGTGAATGGGGACGTCCAAGTGGTACTTCGCGAGTGGATCTTGCTCGTGTTGTCATTGAAGAAACGACCTTCTCACTCCTTAATTGCATTAGTCCAAGGTGACTTTTTGTAACAATTTTCCACAGATGGTGCCAATCTGATGCGACAAAAATTGACCATATGATCTTCCTTGCAGTTCCTGGTACTCCAGCTGACCTACACAGAAGAGATGATAGGGGAGAGCCGGGCTAACCCGACAGGGGACTCTCCGATGCCTAAGTCAAATCTTTCCACAACAGATGCTCAAGGGAGCTTTTCCAGTAAGAGAAGTGAGTGATCACTTCTCCCTGATGGAGGCTTACCTTGGTATTTATAGGCTGCTGATGGAATACAGTATCTGATGATCCTGGAAGGTTTGGGTTAACCGGTGTTAACTCGGTCACCGCTCCGATTCAGTGTGAACGGGGTGTGACACTAAGTCTTGGGGGTATATTCTAGGGGAATATTCTCCTCCTATCTCGGAAAGGCCAATCGTGAGAGGGATAGACATCTATGGTGACGTGTAGTGGATAGAGTCCTGTCCTTCTGAATAGGGATTAAGTCTCTTAAATGTAAGGGTGGACGAAAGCACGTCCCTAGAAACCTTGTTGTTGACGTCGGGCCGAGGTAGCAGTACGGCCTGATGGAGGCCGAGGTGGCAGTATGGCCTGATGGAGGCCAAAGAGGCAGCACAACCTAATGGATGCCGAGGAGGCAACACGGCCTGATGGAGGCCGAGGTGGCCGCACGGCCTGATGGAGGCTGAGGAGGCAGCACGGCCTGATGGAGGTCGAGGTAGCAGCACGGCCTGATGGAGGCCGAGGTGGTAGCATGGCCTGATGGAGGGCCGAGGTAGTGGGTCAGTCCTGGTCAGGTTTGCATACACACTTTAGCCGTGCTGAGGAAGGGGACATATTTTGCCTCATCACCACCATTTGAGGAACCTCATAACATGGACCCATCCACTCATCCTTTGGAACCCATTTCAGCTCCTCCACTTGTCTTAGTTCTTTATTCTGATACTTCACCAATTACATTACCGATTTACCAGTTACTGTTGAAACAGTAATGGCTTGTCCTCATCGCACAACAACTAGATCACGGACTGGTACCTTACCTCCTCCTCCAGAAAGATTGAACTTAGTGGCAACCAAAAATCTTCTTCCCGACTGTGTTGAGCCAACTTGCTACTCTCAAGCAGTTAAGCTGGCACCATGGTGAACAGCTTTGCAAGAGGAATTTAATGCCCTTCTTCACAATAGGACTTGGTCCTTGTTACCACCCACTTCCTCTCAAAAAATAGTCGGCTGCAAGTGGGTGATTTGGGTAAAAAGACGATCTGATGGAACTGTTGAGCGCTACAAGGCATGATTAGTGGCCAAGGGCTACCATCAACAACCCAACTTCGATTTCAGTGACACCTTTAGTCCAGTGATCAAATCTACTAAAATACAAGTTATTCTTTTTCTTTCTATTACAAATGGTTTTCCATTGTGACAACTTGACATTCAAAATACATTTCTTCATGGAACGCTCAATGAAACAGTTTATATGTCTTAACCGCCAGGGTTCATCTAGTCGTCTAAATCGGATCATGTATGTGTTGTTCATAAATCCTTGTATAGTCTTTTGGAAACCTCACAGGTGTGGCACACACGGTTGAGTACTTTCCTTCTGAGTTATGGTTTATCTTTCTACGAGAACTGATACTCCATTGTTTATGTACCCCAAGGCCTCAGTTGTTCTTTATTTTCTAATCTACGTGGATGATTTGATCACAGGGAACTCCATAAATGCTATGCAGCTCTTATAAAGGCTCTATCTTCAACATTTGCACTAAAAGACTTGGGCCCCTTGAGTTTCTTTCCTGGAATTGATATGTCCAACATATCTGATGGCCTCTTTCTTAGTTAAAGAAAGTATACATCTGATCTTATTCAGACCTCCAACACGATTGGTGCTCAACCTATTTCCAAACCAATCTCTCCGGGTTCTCCCCTCACTACCTACCTGATGGTGCTGAGTATCGACGGGTCATGGCGGCTCTTCAATATCCCATGGTAACGGGGCCTGATATCAGTTTTGATGTAAGCAAGGTATCCTAATTCATGGATCGCCCCGCTAATACTCATTGGTTTGCTGTCAAAAGGATATTACGATACTCAAGCACTTTCTTGGTGATGGCTTGTTATTTCGCTTGAAATCTGCTAATACACTTACTGCCTATTCAGATGTCAATTGGGCTAGGTTAGGGGTGTCAACTAGCCCGACATGTTTAAGGTCCGACTTGGACTAGCCCGACACATTTATAAGCCAAGTGGTACACGGTGCAGCCACTTAGCCCAATGGGCGCCCGACTAGCCCGACACATGTATGAGCCCGAGCTGAACCGACTCTTTTAAGCCCAACCTAGCCCAATCCCTTTAATACTATTTGAAATTCCCATTTTACCACCAATAAAATTAGAGTAAAGGAAAATTCCAAGTGGATTTGCTTCAATTTTAAAGATGAACAAGAAATTGATTGATAAACAAGCGTCCTTAAAAATACATAATTGAGTTTAAAAATGAATTTTATGTAATTGTGGTGGTGAATTAATGTTAGGTTTGCACAGTGTACTTGAGGTCAAACTGTGCTTTCAATGGAATATGCTTGTCAACTTGAGTACTTCGACTATTGCATACAAGTTAAGAAGGCTCGTTAAGAACCCGTTTAATGTCCATTAAAGAATAAACAAGTCCGTAGCCCGATTAAGGCCCAGTTAAGGCCCGTTTATGGTAGCCTGATTATAGCCCAAGACCAATCAGCCGATTATAAACCGTACCATGTCCTCCCTAACTAAGCTTATTTAGCTAAACAGACACTCACGGTGCAGCCCTAGAACTTGGTCAAGCCCGGGTAAGCCCGACCGAGACCGGCCCATCCTGATCAAATGACACCCCCAGGCGAGGTGTCTTGATGACCGGTGATCTACCACATGCTATGGGGCATTTGTTGGGTCACATATGATCTGTTGGTCTTCCCGCAAGAAGTGGACTATGTTGTGTTCGTCCACCAAAGCTGCGTATCGAGCAGTGGCAACTAAACTTATTTGGGTCTGTTCTTTACTTCAAGAGCCAGGGGTCTATCTTGCTCAATCTCCTCTAATCTGGTGTGATAACATTGGGGCCATGTATCTCTCGGCCAATCCCGTCTTTCACTCTCGAACAAAACACATTGAGATCGATTTTCATTTCGTTAGAAAAATAGTTGCGCATCGTCAATTGGCTGTTCGATATGTTTGCATCACCAATCAGGTGGTTGATATCCTCAACAAAAGGTATGTCACGTTTGCACTTCCAAACTCTACAAGGCAAGCTCATGGTGGGTTCTCCCCCGATTCGCTTGAGGGGGGCTGATAGGGATGTGCCACCTCAGCATAACTGCCTTATAACAAACCTGTCAGTTTGAGTCTTGATTTAGTTATTGGCTTCTTGCCTATCATGTGTATATATATATATATATATGTGTGTGTGTGTGTGTAATTCAATTGTGTGTAATTCAATAGTTACTTTATCAATGAAATACATTCACTTCATGTAGTGCTGCCTTCTTGTAAGAGAAATCTGGTCAATTAAAATGGGAAATGATATGCTTAATATGTCTCATACTCCATTATTCTAATATCTCTTGTTATATGATTCGGTCCATCCTCTACATTACCATTTTACTTTTCCTCTCCCTTGGTATTGCTTAGGCTTCAATTGGGTATAAGTGAAGTGAATAAAATTTTCAATACTGGTAAATGAAAAGTAAAGTGAAAGGAAAAGAAAATATAGAAAAACTTATTGATCGAGAATCCTCTTTGCCAGCAGCATTGAAAGAGTTCAATCCAAGCTTCAATGATGGAAGGACTTTGCTTCATCTGCTGCTGGGAACGAGATTTTAATCGAAGTTTTGATTACCTATATCTCATTTTATGTCATGTCTATGTTCTTAATTTTATGTTTAACGAAAAATCTTGGGGGTCTTGGGGTTTTGGGTTTGAGAAGTTTCAATCTGTCTTTTAACCTGACAAAGATGAGCTAGACAAGATCAGGTTTATGTACAAGATTCTTTTCATATACTCTTGGTCCTGGATTTTAGAATCCACTGAATGAATGTCTCTGCATTTAATTACTTCCAAATGTCATGACCAAAGACATGCAAAAATAATCTTGTAGGTGAACATGATCCAGCCTCAACAAAGATGGCCTATTTTACAGAATGACTCTGCTATTCGGGTTCAGATCCTTAAGTACTTCCCTAGACTCTTTTTGGATGCTTTCCTGTAAATCTAATTGCTTCTGGCCATGGCTTGGAGGAATCTAGTTAAAGGTCAAGACTCCAGACATTCTGTCTCTTGGAATTCAGTGGAAAATTAGTAATATCATTTCGGATGCTTCGTTACCATCCCTCCCCGGTAGCTCCATATTTAGGCCTAAGGAAAATCTTAACCCCTCAAGGTTTTGGAATTGGAGCCTTATTAATTGACTGGTATTTGGAAGCCATTTTTCCACGTACCAAACTCACATGGGGACCTCTTCTTACTCAAAAGACCCTTCTCTGGGGTTTTTTTTTTTTTTTTTTTTTTTAGGTTAACCAAGGTGTCCAGGACAGCTTACGTGTACTTCAACTAATCCTCGGGGAGACTAGCACAGCAACCCACCGCCATGATCTCCACTTAAATCACAAATGCACAGATGAGGAATCGGACCTGAGATCGTGCGCCTAATCCACACAATCTCTAGTTCGCCTTAACCATCTGGGCAACCCACAGGTGGATATAGAATAAATAAAAAAAAACACACACACACACTTACACAATGCATACAATAAGGTTCGATCCCACGTCCTCCTCCCCTAGGTGCCAGCTCCACAAGCCGAAGCTACCACCACTAGGCTATCCTAGTGTTCGTAGGGGTCTTAAGTTAAGTTGCTTCGTAAAATTAAGTTGTTCATTTGAAGATGTTGTAGAAATGCAACCCTAAAAGCAATAAAGAAGGTAATAGAAAAATAATAACAAATAATGCACACAGGTTTACGAGGTTCGGTGAAATTGTCTATGTCCTCAGTGAGATGAGATTCTACTTCACTATCGATGGAGAATAGGGTTACAATGCTCATCCTCACACATTTCAGACTTGCTTACAGAGAAAGTAACTCTCGCTACAAATACATAGCAAAAAACACTATCACCGAAAATTAAAAAACTACCCTCAAATAAAAAATTTGAGTGGGGCGTTGCGGTCCCTACACCCCCACTATGCAGGGGGCCTCTACCCCCTTGCAACCCCCATGGCTAGCTTATCGACAAACAGGATGGCCGTTCTGTCAAGGAGGGTTGCACAAGTACTTCTTGAATTAAATTGCGATGGAATACAAGACATCGTACATCAACAGAGTTGCACAAATTTCTTAACCATAAATTGTCTCCTTCAACATAGGAATCTGGTTTTCCATCCCTTTGCCATATCTGTCGTGGAGAGGATGTCAGAAAGGGCAATGGGGAGAAAAAGAAGGTTATGATAATAGGGGCTGAGTGCAATCTACGGTGGGGGAAAGAAGTGTTCAACGTTATCTATCCACATGTACAATTTTCAATTAATCCAAAAAGTACAAAAAAGGAAAAATAGCGTAAAAAATAGTTAACATGTCCAAGCTAGGAGCTAAACAAACAGACCAAAATTAGAATCAGGGCCTAAAATAAATAGATCAACGTTTAGTTCGATAGTAATTCCTATTACTAACCTAGATAGGGTGATCAGGTTCGTTTCCAAAGTGAAAATGGTCGTTCATAGAAATTAACAACTAGTTAAAACTTATAAATGTAAACCCTCCACGCAGTCTTAACAGTTCGCACTGATTCGCACCACTGCGATAGCATCATGTTTCCACCAACTTTAACCACACGCCACCACTCACACTCAAGTTCAAGAGAGCTTTTAAGGCTGTGTTTGGCAGCCAAGAGAAGAAAAGAAATGAAACGAAAAAATAATCCAGAATAGAAAAGAAATGAAATAGTAAGAAACTAGAAAAAGTATACTATTTGGGTATCATTAGAAGAGAATAAAAGAAAAGTTTCTGTATTTTCTCATGTTTTCTTTTTTTTTTTTTTTTTTTTAGCAGAAAAAAACTTCACCATTCCCAAAGATGAATTTTGAAATTCAAAAAAAAAGTCTTCTCTTTGTTCAGGACATGCTAAGCACAAAGAAAATTTCTTGAACTAAGAAAAACACTACAATTTTTGTACTTACTACTTTTCTTTTCTATTTTTCTCTTGGCTACCAAACACAGCCTTTTGGAGAAGAGAAGAGAATGGTAGAATGAATGCTGGCAGGAATTTGATAATGTGTCATTAATTGGTTGACAACTTACTATTATAGACGCGCAATCAATATTGAAATCCAATCATGACTCGGCCTTCTACTATGGGCCAATCACAATCTTAATGATCAAATCATATTTAATCATAATTAAGATTTTTTTTTTCTTTGTGATCTATATCTTGGATTCACAATATCATAAATATTTTTTTGTGAAAGGCATGATTTTTCAATATCTTGGATTCACAATCATAAATGAATTCTCCAACCATAAAGGGGTAGATTTCATTGAGATCCCACCTAGCATGCCACGTGTCAATCAATTATCTTATTCTTAATATAATATTTATCATTAAGTACACGACCAAGTTCGTGTAAACAACGACTCCCAATTTAAGTAGCTCATTATGCATCAATTCCCCACAGCGTAATACCAGATTATAGACTATAGGGCATTTGTATACTATTATAACCCCTGTAGTGTACATAGAAAATATTTTTTTAGAGATTTTGTAATTCCAATTAGACTCGTAAAAACATTTCCAAGACTGATAAATAATAATAATAATTCAAACAATTTATCAAAATGCCATTTTATATGGATTATCTCTAATCAATTACAAACACTATCTCTATTCGATATTCTCCTAATTAGGATATGACCAAACACTATGAATCAAATATATCTATAAATAGTCAAGGAGACATCAACTGCTAGTGTGCAAAAATTCGCAATGTATAACCACATTAAGAATGACCTCTCAAGTCAAGGAACCGGCTATACACTACTAACGAGATTCTGATTCAATTGAACTGACAATAACACATGTGAAATTCGCGTATGATCCGGGTTAATATACACATTGAATGTACACTCGCACTTGTGCCCTGAAATCTCCAATACTAGGTACACAGTCCGACAATCATATGAAGAGAATGTACAATCCTGTTCCTATTCATAAACAGATTTAGGTTAAAATTAACCTAAGACTACCAGGACCCATTAATTATTGAATTATACAAATTAATTATATATTCCAAAGAAATATGAATTTGATTGGCACATTTCAAACGTAGGATAGACCAAACCTATATATATGGTTGAAATTTTCCTTATCATCTACTATATATGTGACTTAAGATCGACAATCGCCTTTTTTTTTTTTTTTTTTGGGGGGGGGGGGAGGCGGGG
This sequence comes from Macadamia integrifolia, assembly GCF_013358625.1. Classification (NCBI taxonomy): domain Eukaryota; kingdom Viridiplantae; phylum Streptophyta; class Magnoliopsida; order Proteales; family Proteaceae; genus Macadamia; species Macadamia integrifolia. The sequence continues at coordinate 159,460 of NW_024870462.1, read as the reverse complement.
GGGGGGGGGAAGAGGGGTTGGGATGTTTAACCCCATTCTGCCAAGTTTTGTGAAACCAGTTGTGCCACCTTTCTGGCAAAAATAAATTCATTAAGCTAAAGTCTGCATGAGGTTGTTAAAAGATTTAAAATCTCCCTAATATTTGGTGTATGAAATCTCTTACTTGGGACTCAATACCTGAAGGTCTGTTACTCGTCTTTCCTTTATTTCCCTCTCGCTTCCCTCAATATATCGTCATTTTAAGTTATTTTGGATCTTATTGATTTCTTTCCCAAAACTCACACATAAATGATGATATGGACCTAATAACAATACACTCTGTTTTTTATAATAATAAATAAATGCACTTTTAACCAATTACCGCATCCTAAGTATTATAAATACATATCATATCATAAGCATGAAGGTTAAGGTAAAGAGAGAGAGAAGGAGGCAGAGGAAGGATGGGCAGGTGTTGGCCTAGGTTGTGGGGTATAGCAATGGCTTTCTTGATTATTAGTGTAGGTTTGAATGCATTTGTGACCAAAAGTGATGGGTGGGAAAATGCACATGCAACATTCTACGGTGATATGAGTGGTGGAGAAACCATGCGTAAGTCTTGAGTTTGAGACTTGGAGCTCCTTTCTATCTTTTAGAATGATTAATTATTTATGTGTTTTGTATATTTATGAAGAATTAAGGATGCATACAGTTACCCTCCTAGACCTTGCAGTGCAGGAGCCTTGTGCATTGGGTTGTTCTTTCTTTAATATATTTATGTGTTTTGCATTTCTGCCAATCTTACAATGACCTGTTTAGTACTTTAGTGTACCAACATATCATTCCAATAATAAAATTTTGGGAAAACATTTTTCAAAGGAAGTGGGTTTATCTGCTTGTGTGCAAAGGCTAAAAGAATCGCACGAGGAAGCATCTATAGAAACATCATTTTCCATTTCATGGGAGTGGACTGGTTATTTTGCCTCCCTAAGTTTGGGAACAAGGACACACCCCTCTCCCCCCCCCCCCACCCCCACAAAAAAAAAAAAAAAAAAAAAAAATCATTTTCCCTAAAAAATTTGGAGAGGCTTTCCTAAAATGTAGCATGGCTCCTATTTCAATCAGCATGAGGGCCAATGGGACTATACAAAAGCATCAATAGGGGTAGGATTTTCGTTTTTCTTGAGGTGGTGGATCCGTCATTACACCCACCCTTTGTCTAGGCATAGGGCCACGTAACTTTTCCTACTTCTTTTTCCATAAAATTTTATTTTTATGTTTTCTAGAATTTTGTTGCAGCCCTTCTCTATTTTTATTTTCATTGAAAAAAAAAAAAACAAAAAACAAAAACAAAACAAAACCTACCTGGTGGTGTGCCCAGCTGTCATTTTGTAATTTTGCACTCAATTCTGTTTTATGGAATTTCTGTAATTTTATTAGAAAATTTGACTCCAACTTTGATTCACTTTTCCTATTTCGGGATAAAATTTTAGCTTTAATATGGATATGGGATCTTGCACACACAAAGAGAACTCATTATTGATTGTTTTTGGCAACAGAAGGAGCTTGTGGATACGGCAATCTGATACAGCAAGGATATGGCTTAGAGACAACAGCTCTAAGCACAACACTCTTCAATGACGGCCTCACTTGTGGCGCTTGTTATGAAATCAAATGTGACAAGGCCACATCACAATGGTGCCTTGATGGCACAGTCCATGTAACAGCCACCAACTTCTGCCCACCAAATTACGACAAGCCTGATGGGAACTGGTGCAACCCTCCATTGAAGCACTTTGATCTCTCCCAGCCTATGTTCATCAAGATCGCTCAGTATAAGGCTGGCATTGTTCCGGTTCTTTACCGGCGCGTCCCGTGCGTCAGGACCGGAGGCTTAAAGTTCGAGATAAAGGGAAATCCTTACTGGGTATTGGTGTTCTTGTACAATGTTGCCGGTGCCGGAGACATTAAAAATGTGAAGATTAAGGGTTCGAACACAGATTGGATACAAATGTCACGAAATTGGGGCCAAGACTGGCAAACTAATACACAATTGTTAGGACAAAGCTTGTCATTCCAAGTGACTACTAGTGATGGTAAAACGGTGCAATCTGATAATGTTGCACCAAGTGGTTGGAATTTTGGACAAACCTTTGAAGGGAAGCAGTTCTAAAAATAAATGAGGGATTTTCTACATGATTGTGAAAAGTTGTATTGAGTTCTTTTCATAATATTTTTAGCTTACAAAGTAAGTTTCAGTGATGAATAAATTGAAATTGTATCCAGTATCTTGAAACCTTAAAACTTTGTTAGACTTGGCAGGCCACTTAATCTTGATGAGAGGAAATTACATTCTCCTCCCGTGGACTATGGCTTAATATCAAGTTCCTTCATGTATTTTCATAAATATCAATCCTCAATTAAAAAACACACATACACATTCACACAATGCGTACGATAGGGTTCAACCCCACAACCTCGTCCTCTAGGTGTCGGCTACACAAGCCAAAGCTACCGCATTAAATAATGACCTCATCATTCAAACATGTAACTTCCACCTCAGTCTCAAACTCCTCGTACCCACCGCATCAGCGTTGCCACGCTGCTCCTGCAGCTTCTTCGTTTGCCTGATTCCATGTTATTCTAAATGTGTTTCACTGCAAGTTTTCTGCCATCACCCAAAACGGCTCTGTAGACATTACCGGACCCACCTTTCCCCATCAGATTCTCCTGTTTGATGGAATCCAGTATATCCTGTTCGTTGAAGCTCATCAGATGAAACGATTTCACAGCCCAAGAATCTCTCGACAATGTACGGTCCTGATTCTCTTTCTGCTGCTTCCTTAGGAAAATAAAACAACCCACTGAGACAATCAATACGGCTATTCCCACTACCAACCAAGATATCATCGTTCCGATCGCCACTTTACCGGAATCCGACGAACAAGGCCGGAAGTAGTTGATAATCGAGCTACAGAGGCCGGGGTTTCTGGCGAAGCTACCATTATAAGCTTCTATAGAGAGTGATGCAGAATCGGACCGCTTAACGGGTTGTTGGACAAATTGAGAAGGCTTAGCTTCGGCGACGATAAACTCGAAGGATTTGTCCAGAAAGCTTGTTGTCCGATATAGAAAAAATGAGTCGGACGAGATGATGGGCGGCGTTTTCCAGGGAGAGAAACGTAATTTTCTCTCAAAAAAAAAGAAAAATGAGCAACCTAGTAAACAAAGCTCTTGCTATTACAAGATCTGGGAGGAACAAGTGTACACAAACTTACCATAATCCCCTGCTTCACAGAATAGGTTGTTTCCTAACTTTGAACCGGTGACCAACATGTTGCAATCTTGAGTTTATACAATATGGGATTTTCTTTTTGACACCCAATAGATTAGTAACCCTACGTTTTTTGCACCTTATTTTATTTCTAAAATTTATATAATGTTCTACTTAATCCAAGGGTAGAAAAATAATATTTAAAATTTTTAAATTCATTCAATGAAACATTTAATATAGTTCTTGTGTGAAATGAAAGATTTACCCTATCACCTTAAAAAATAAGACAAGGGATAATCCAAGGGGAAAAATAATGCTACGAGGATGGATGGGTAAAACTAAATCCTATTTTTAAGGAAACATAATATTTCCAACTTTATCAATGGGAGGTTATCAATATGAGAGAAATAATGCTCAATGTGATATCTCCCTAATTTCTTTGTTTAACTTCCTCTATTTTAAGAAATTGTTGATTTGAAGAAAATTCTATATTTTAGGAATGAAACAAGCGCCATACTTCATACTTAGATGATTTCTATAAGTTACACTCTATAATTGGATTTTTTTTTTTTTTTTTTTTTTTTTAGTTAGTGCAGCAAGATATTGGCGAATATTCTTTTATCCTTATTTTTACAAAGCAATTCAAGACAAAGGAAGGAAATCAGAAATGCCCTTGGAAATGATTTTGGATTCTCTCCCCCTTATTTTTTTATTTTATTTTTTAGATTAGAAATTTTATGTGTTAAGGATCTCATCAAGGTTACCTTGATTGATTAGACTAATTTTCTATTAGCAATCTTAACTGTAAGATTATTAGGGGTAGAGATTTGTGATTTTGGGTTTTATTTTTCTTTAGGGTAATTTACAGTGCCACCCCCTAGAGAATGCTAGTATTATAAGAACACCCCTTGTTTAATGCCAAATTGCATTTAGCCCTTGCCGTCAGTCTCTGTTAAGTGATATTATGAAATGACTCTTTAACCCTTATGAGTAAAAGATTAATATGTAATCCGTTTTCATTATCCCAAAAATACCCCTCTCTTTCTCAAATAAAAATGAGAAAGAAGTGGAGGAGAGAATGCCAGAGATACAACAAGCATATGGGATCTATAATTCAGAGTAGTACGAAAAGAAACCCGTGTGCCGTGAACTGTTGGCCCCTTCTCCTTTAATTCCGCGAATGCTAATCACTGGGTTTGGACTCCAATGCTTCCAACAACTTGTGAGAATTGAGACAACCCTGTATTACTGCCCCACGATCTTCAAAGAAGCTGGGATTCAGGACAACAACACTCTTCTTGCTGCAACTGTTCTTGTTGGAGTTATCAAGACTGCATTCTTCTTTGTGGCTACTATTTTCATTGATGGAAAGGGTAGGAAGCCCTTAATGTACACCAGCACCATAGGAAAGGGTAGGAAGCTCTTGTTTGTTCACTTTGGCCCTTTCGCTATCTCTGGTAGGACATGGACATGCTGTGATCATACTCAATATCCTGTCAGTTTGTCGAGATGTGGCTTTCTTTTCTATGTGTTGAAGTAGTGTGTTGGCATTCACTTTAATGAGTGTACAATGGTGCTCTTATATAGGGATTACAGTTATTGAGTCATAGACAAACTCTATGATCACATGTGGGAGACTCAAACTCTAATAGTAATAGGGTAGGACTCTGTTAACATATGTGAGTAATGGATTGAAAGTCTATTATCACACGTGAGAATCCTATTCCAACTCTGATGTCTCATGAGGTAGTCTTGGACTGCAAGTCAATCTCTAGAGTTTATGCTCACTGAAAATGCCTATAATGTAGGAGAGGTTGTTGAGTGTGAGTATGACTCTAGAGGTTGAGTTCGAGGGGGACGTTAACTATTTGATACACCCCCCTCAAGGTGAGGATTTGAAAGGTCGAATCTACAGCTTGTCCCGTAGAAAGGAGAACCGTGTAGAGCTGAGAGCTTTGATAAGGATATCGGCTATTTGGTCATGTGGTGAAATGAATTGCACTTGAAGGTCCTTAGAGGAGACTTTATCATGAACAAAGTGGAAGTCAATTTCAATGTGCTTGGTACAAGCATAAAAGACCAGATTGATCGAAAGGTAAGTGGCCCTAATGTTGTCACACCAAAGAATGGGTGCAATGGGAACAGGGATCCCTAATTCCTCAAAGAGAGCGAAGCCAAGTGAGTTCGGCACAGGCATCAACCACTGCTTTGTACTCAAACTCGATGGAGGAGCGTGCAACTGTCTTCTACTTCTTAGAGGCCCATGAGATCAGATTAGGACCCATATAGATGGCATAGCCTCCTATGGATTTGCGATTCGTATTGTCACCAGCCCAGTCAACATCGGAGAATGTTTGTAATTGGAGGGAACTAGATTTAGAGATGAACAACCTGTGATCCTTGGTACCTTGGAGATAGCGTAGAATCCATTTGACTAGTGTCCAATGGTCTTCGGAGGGGGCATACATCAATTGACAGGCACGGTTCACTGAGTAAGCCACATCAGGCCTTGTGAGGGTGATGTATTGGAGAGCACCGACAATGGAGCGATACCTGCTAGGGTCTGAAAGAAGGACACCCCCTGTGAAAGATGCTACAAAGGTGGTGGCCATGGGAGTAGTGACTGGCTTACAGTCAGTTATGCCAACCCTCTGTAGGAGATCAATTATGTACCGGTGTTGAGAGAGGACACTATCAGACCATTATAGGGCTTCAATACAAAGGAAAAGGCTAAGACAACCAAGATCCTTGATAGAGAATTCTAAAGCAAGCTGATGAAGGAGAGTCTAAACATGAGTCGGTTGGTTCCCTGTAACCAAGATGTCATCTACGTAGACAAGGACATATATGACAACAGAGCCTTGCATGTAGATAAACAGTGATGTGTTGGTTTGGGATGACTAAAAAACTGAGCGAGTGAGGAACTCAGATAACCTATGAAACAAAGCCCTAGGAGCCTGTTTGAGCCCATAGAGGGACTTGTGGAGGCGACAGATATGATTAGGGCATGTAGGGCATCTTCAAAACCCTGGGGTTGAGCCATGTAGACTTCCTCAGAAAGAATACCATACAAGAACGCATTCTGAACATCAAGTTGACGAACATCCCATCCGTTAGATATGGCTAAGGAGAGGACCGTCCATATAGTAGAAGGTTTGATGACAGGGCTAAAGGTCTCATGGTAGTTAAGACTAGGTTGTTGATGAAATCCTTTAGCAACTAAATGGACCTTATATCGCTCAAGGGAGCCATCTCCCTTCCGTTTGATGTGGTACACCCACTTGCAGCCAACCAGATTCATAGTTTTCCTGTAAGGCATTGATGAGCACATTTATGTGTGAAATCTAGGATAGTAAAATATGCATTTTACATATTTTGAATGGTGCCACCTTGGGTTTTACTCTCTTTTTGCAGGTTTTATATTTTCAAGGCCTTAAGGATTATCGGGTGCTATATCTCCAATTTTACACGTAAAGAGGTCCTATTTCTTTTCATGGTTGCGAAGAGGACGAAATTCTGAGCAATATGGATGTATTCAATTGAAAGTACACATTCGTTTGGTCACCCATATAAATGATTATTCTTTTCGGGCCAGAAAAAGAATAATGGATCAAAATTGAACCGATATGCAGAACCAACCCGTTTGCAATTGCCTCAAAGGTACAAGGAATACTCCAAATGCCAACAAGGATCGATGGACCATATCCTTAAGTGATTGAAGATTTATTTTTGGTAACAATAACTACCTAGCGTAGTTGGTGAGCTATGGTGTGCAAAATTCCCTTGCTCACCAAGAGGTCTCAAGTTCGAATCTCATGGTTGTTTTTTTTAGAGAATTTGTTGAAGATTTCCTGCTTTTCATTCACTTAAAGCACTAAGGTCATGGAGGGGATTTCCACATCAAATTAGAAGCAAAGAAAATCATGGAGAAGAGAAGAAAAAAAAAAGGAAAGAGAAAAAAAGGGGAGAAATAAAGATTGTCCAAATCTTCTCTCTCCTCCACATCATCACCCACCAAAAGATTGTCCAAATCACATAAAGCAAGAAGAAAATCGTTCCTTGGAGGGAGAAAAAAAGGAGAAATAAATTAGAAAAAAAAAAGGAAAGAAAATAAGCAAACAAATTATAGGAAATTTCTCAAAATTTATTTCTCTCTTCTCTCTCCTCCACCTTAGCACTTTTGGTCTCAAAAGATCTCACAACCAATTGTGGGTTTCTCTCTTTTAGGAAAGAGAAATTTGTTACTCTACCTCCCCATTCCCTATAAATACAACTCATGTAAGAGGAGGGGAGACAATTCATTCTTCTTCTAGTTTTTTTTAGTTGCTCTCTCTTTCTCTTGCTCTCTCTTTAGTTTTAGTTCTTCTTTATCTTTTCTTTAATCATTTTTGTAATAGCTTTTTTTTTATTTCAATTAATGCAAGCACTCTTTTATTTTTATTCAGCCCTTTTATGTTTATGATTTATGCAATTGAGTTGTAATTTTTTAAGTTATAGTTCTAGGCTTAGATCTAGGTGACAAGATCACGAGCCGTGGAACAATTTTTTTTTTCAAGTTCAAGCATTGATTCAAATAAGTAGGTTCCTTCAGTAGTCTTCTCTCCCCCTTCTCATTCCCTTTTCTGACTACCCTTTCTTTCTTAATTTAGGATTTTTATTTTCAGTCGTTACATTATTGTTTTCCCTTTCCCCCAAGGTTCATGGCTAGTGTATGTGTTGGCTTTGCCCCTCCTAGCCATAGAACCATCAATTTATTGCTTTTATTTTAATTGTCTCACTTTTCCTAAAGCCAAGTAGAGAAACCCTTGTAAGAGTGACTCTCTAGTCAAGTAGGGAAGCTCATATTATGATGCATCCCTCGGGCTAAGTAGAGAAACCTACTTATAAGTCTCTCTCTAGCTTTATTCATTTTTTTTTACTTTTTTTTTATTTCAGCATTTTTTTCTTTATTTATCTATTATTTTTTTTAATTGCATGGGTTATTTATTTTCAATTATTTATTTATCTAATTTTAATTGTGTGGCTTGCGTCTTTAAATTCTTAGATGACGAATGGTTATGACGTTATTTTAGATGCATATGTTTAGGACGATAATTAGAATTAGATCACAACCATTAATCAGTTCACTTTCGCATTATTAAAAGAAATAAAAAATAAAGTGGCTGCTCTCCCTGTGTTCGACCCGTAGCTACACTGATCCGTACGCTTGCGGTTACATTTTAAATCAAAAACAAGTTTTTGGTGCCGTTGCCGGGGAGACAGTTCCATGCTATTTTTCACTTTCTTTTGGTAAATCGGAGAGCTTTGTTTGCTTTGTTTTATATTTTTCCTTTTCTTTTATTGAATTCCTGAGAAGAACAACTTGCAATAATAGTTGTATCAGTGGAGGTCGCCATGCCTCACAGTATGATAAAGACAGGTTTCGCCCTGTAGCAGTACCTCAGGAATTGACCTGAGCAACCCCGGATCCCTGCCAGTAAGCTCTCAAAAAGCAAAAAAAAATAAAAAATAAAAAATAAAAAAAAATAAAAAAGTTTTGCTATCCATTCTTTTGTGCTTGTCTTACTTTAGTTGTGGGAAGTTTTTTTGTTGCATGAGTGTTAAGTGGGTACGTAATACTAAGAATCAGTTAGAAAGAAGAGATCCAACAAGTAGTGACCCTATACGTTTGCTCTCTTTAAAACCCTTCAATATGGGAGACCAACAGCAAAACCCTTCACCTAAATCTCTGAAAGATAGGTTCTACCCTGCTAGAACAGCCCAACCTCCCTGCATAATTCTACCACAAGCCCAGGCTAATAATTTTGAACTCAAATCTCAATACATCACTATGTTGCCCCACTTCCATGGGTTGACCACTGAGGTTGCATACCTATTTCTAAGGGAATTTGAAGAGGTATGTGTTCTAATTAAGATCCAACATCTTTCTGATGATGCTGTTAAGCTTAGGTTTATCACTTTTGCATTGAAAGACCAAGCTAAGAAGTGGTTGTATGGGTTACCCACAAATTTCATAACCTCATGGAAACAGTTCACAGTTGTCTTCATTAAAAAGTTTTTCCCAATTCACAAGACCAATAAGCTTAGAAGTGATATCCTTCAGTTTAGGCAAAAGTCTAATGAGTCATTTTCCAAACTTATGGAGAGATTCAAGGATCTACTCCAAGAATGCCCTCAACATGGCCTGGACTTATGGCATTTATGTCAAATAATTTATGAGGGTATTGATTACCCAACTAAACAAATGATAGAGTCCACATGCCCAGAGGGATTCACATCCTTTACAGATGAAGGAAAGGCATGGGAATTCTTACTTGACTTAGCTGACAAAACCCGTGAGTGGGAATCACCCCAAGAGAGTGAAAGAACCATAGGAGGAAAAGGATATTTTGTGGATGGGATAGTAGCCAAGGAAGCCCATTTGGATAGCCTAATCAAGAGAATTGAGGCTATTGTTCCTAGAGAGCCATCATCAGTCAATTTGGTGAAGATTTGTGCTTGGTGCCAATCCCCTGGACATGTCATAGAAGAATGCCCCAACACCTCTGGGGGCACTTCTAATGATAGTGTTAATGCCTTATACCAGAATAATCCATATAGTAACACCTACAATTCAGGATGGAGAAATCACCCAAATTTCTCTTGGAATCAGGGCAACCAAGCAGGACCTTCCAATTTCTATAATCAAGGTCAACCTGGACCCCAAAGGCCTCCCTTTGCATAACAATTTTTTTCCCAAAATACTTTTCCTAGGTCAAATGTAGGACCTCAGGCGAGTTTTCCTAGGGCCCCTCTTCTATCATCTTATCAGCAACCCCCTGGGTTTACCAACATTGGAGAGGCAAGTAGAATAAGTGACTTGGAAAAAAATATGGCCCTCCTCATGACAAGCCATCAAAATCTTACAAGAGAATTTACCCAAGTTGTCTCAATTATGTGTGAGAGGGAGAAGGGAACTTTACCCAGTCAACCAGAGCCTAACCCTAGGCATCATCAGCCTGTTAGTTCACAAGGACCAACTAATGCACCACTGAATATAGTACAAGGTCAGACTCAACAAGGGTCCTCTAACCAATGCAATGTTGTTTATGCCCTTAAGAGTGGTAGAGAATACCAACAGAGTGTTTCTAAATCTTCCCCATCTATTACTCCTGTTAACTCTCCTTCAGTTGAGGACACAAGTGTGCCTCTTGTTCCAGGTTCGTCTGATGAACCTAAAGATTTTTCTGAAACTAAAGATGATTTGGGTGAGGAAACCAACAATGATTCTTCTGAACAGGGGCAAATCCCTAACAGTCCTTATGTTCATCATATCCCATTACCTAATCACTTGGTACACAAAAAGAAGACTGCTTCCATGGATAAAATTTTAGAAGTCTTCAAAAAGGTAGAAGTGAACATCTCTCTTTTGGATGCCATATCCCAGATCCCCGCCTATTTAAAAGTACTGACAGATTTGTGTACTCACAAACGTATCACTAGTGTGCCCAAAAAGGCGTTCTTGGCAGGTAACATTAGTTCCATAATTACTCAGCCCATAGCAGCCAAGTATAAGGATCCAGGGAGCCCTACCATATCTTGTGTCATAGGCAACACCTATATTGAGCATGCCTTACTTGACCTTGGCGCAAGTGTGAATCTTTTACCTTACCATGTGTACAAGCAACTAGAATTGGGAGAATTGAAAGCCACTGGAACTACTCTTCAGTTGGAAGATAGGTCTGTTAAGATTTCTAAAGGGATGGTTGAGGATGTCTTACTAAAGGTGGGAGAATTTGTTTTCTCTGTTGATTTCATTGTGTTAGATACTAAGCCCTTCTCAACTAAGGATGAGATCCCTATAATTCTAGGAAGACCATTCTTGGCTACCAGTAATGCATTAATCAATTGTCGGAATGGTTTCCTAAGATTATCTTTTGGTAACCAAACTGTTGAGTTTAACATATTTAGGATTGGCAAGCAACCACATATGGAAAAAGAGATCAATATACTTGAGGATTTTCTGGATTTTTCTGATGATTTAGTTACTAACTTTGATATTGATTTTGATTCAGAATTCCAAGAGTGTATGGATGAGTTGGATGATGATAGTGAAAATTTCTTTTCTGAAGTCTTGAGTCTTCACACACTTGTGGAACCCTTAGGATCCCTTTCCAATTTCATTCCCAAACCTTCCATAGTTGAGCCCCCTAAGCTAGATCTTAAGGAGTTGCCATCTAATTTGAGATATGCCTTCCTAGGGCCTAACCAGACTCTTTCTGTAATAATTTCTTCAAATTTGACTTCTAGCCAGGAAGAGGAGTTACCTAAAGTGTTAAAAGATAATAAGGAAGCCCTAGGTTGGACCATGGCTGATATCAAGGGTATAAGCCCTTCTATTGTGCAACATCATATACATCTTATGGAGGATTTCAAATCATCCACGGAACCCCAAAGAAGAGCTAACCCAGTGATAATGGAAGCTATTAAGAAAGAGATCCTAAAGTGCTTGGATTATGGAATAATTTATCCTATTTCTGACAGCCAATGGGTAAGCCCAGTTCACGTAGTGCCTAAGAAGTCTGGTGTGACTGTAGTTCCTAATGCCAATAATGAGTTGATCCCTACCCATGTCCAAACAGGATGGCGTGTGTGCATTGACTACAGGAAACTTAATATGGCAACCTGGAAAGACCACTTCCCATTGCCATTCATTGATCAGATGTTAGAGAGGTTAGCTGGACATGAATACTATTGTTTTCTTGATGGATATTCTGACTATAACCAAATCCCAATTGCTTTAGAGGACCAACATAAGACCACTTTTATATGCCCATATGGAACATTTGCTTACAGGCGTATGCCCTTTGGGCTTTGCAATGCCCCTGCTACGTTCCAACAATGCATGATGAGCATTTTTTCTGACATGGTCGAAAAATTCTTAGAAGTATTTATGGATGACTTTTCAATTCATGGGAATTCCTATTCTGAATGTCTTCATCATCTTTCCCTAGTTTTGAAAAGGTGCATATCTAAGAATTTGGTTTTGAATTGGGAGAAATGCCATTTTATGGTTAAATCTGGTATTGTTTTAGGCCATGTAATATCCAAGGAGGGAATTAAGGTAGATAGAGCCAAAGTGGATTTAATTGATAATTTACCACCTCCTCAATCTGTTAAGGATGTTCGGTCTTTTCTAGGGCATGCAGGCTTCTACAGAAGGTTTATTAAGAACTTTAGTCAGTTAGCCCGACCTCTTACCTCATTACTTGTCAAAGATCAGACTTTTGAGTTTTCCAAAGAGTGCCTAGAATCCTTCAAGCAACTTAAGAAGGAGTTGACCAATGCACCCATTGTTCAACCACCTGTTTGGACTGAACCTTTTGAATTGATGTGTGATGCTTCGGATTTTTCCATAGGAGCAGTTTTAGGTCAAAGGATTAATAAGTTGCCCACTGTCATTTACTATGCTAGTAGGATCTTAAATGATGCACAACTCAATTATACAACCACTGAAAAAGAATTTTTAGCTGTTGTGTTTGCATTAGAAAAGTTTCAATCTTACTTAGTTGGTTCACATGTGGTGCTGTATATTGATCATTCTGCCCTCAGATACCTAGTTCAGAAGAAGGATACCAAAGCCCGTCTCATTAGGTGGGTTTTACTTTTGCAAGAGTTTGATTTAGAAATTAGGGATAAGAAAGGAGTTGAAAACCTAGTTGCAGACCATTTATCCCGGCTTCCCAATTCCTTGACTGTTGATTCTCCAGTCAACGAGAACTTTCCAGATGAACAATTATTTGCAATGTCCAGTGAACCATGGTTTGCTGACATTGTCAACTTCTTAGTTTCAGGTGTGACTCCGGATCACTGGTCCACCCAAGATAAGTATAGGTTTCATTCCCAAGTTAAGCACTTTTTCTGGGATGATCCTTATTTGTTTAAGATATGTCCAGATCAAATTATCCGATGATGTGTTCCTGATCATGAGCAACATTCCATTCTCTCTTTTTGTCATGATCATACATATGGTGGACACTTTGGACCTAAGAAGACTGCCGCAAAGGTTCTCCAATGCGGATTTTATTGGCCCACTCTTTTTAGAGATGCTTTTGATTTTTGCAAGGCTTGCCCTGCCTGCCAGTCTTTTGGCCGGATCAATAAAAGGAACATGATGCCCCTCAACCCTATTTTGGTAGTTGAGATCTTTGATGTATGGGCATCGATTTTATGGGTCCATTCCCTAATTCCTTTGGGAATTTGTACATACTTTTGGCCGTTGATTATGTTTCTAAATGGATAGAGGTCATACCTTGTAAATCTAATGACCACAAAGTGGTGGTCCAGTTTCTCAAAGAGAACATTTTTTCCCGCTTTGGTGCACCACGTGCAATAACTAGTGATAGGGGTACTCATTTTTGTAATCGACCTTTTGAGGCCCTAACGAAAAAGTATGGGATCACCCATAAGTTATCTACCCCTTATCACCCTCAAACTAGTGGCCAAGTGGAGGTGTCTAATAGGCAGATCAAACAAATCTTGGAGAAAACTGTTAATCCTAACAGTAAGGATTGGTCCCTTAGGCTCATTGATGCCTTGTGGGCCCATCGGACTACATTCAAGACCGACATTGGTTAGTCTCCCTACCGTTTGGTGTATGGGAAAGCTTGTCACTTACCAGTTGAGGTGGAGCATAAGGCCTTTTGGGCCATTAAGAAGCTTAACTTTGATTTGTCTGATGCGGGAATTCATCGTAGGCTCCAACTATCTGAGTTGGAAGAACTTAGGAATGAAGCCTATAAAAGTTCTAGAATTTACAAGGAAAAGACCAAAGCTTTCCATGATAAACACATTCTGCGTAAATCTTTTGCAATTGGTGATAAGGTCTTATTGTACAACTCTCGATTGCATCTTTTTCCTGGTAAGCTTAGATCCCGATGGGATGGCCCATTTATTGTTCATAATGTATATCCCCATGGGGCTGTGGAGATTTTGAATCCAGGAACAGGGGTAATTTCGAAGGTTAATGGTCAGCGTTTGAAACCGTTCCTCGAGTTTCCTACTACCAGTAGTGAAGAGGTCTTGGATCTCCATGAACCTCTTTACACTGATGACTAACTTTTAATCAGGTATGACCCCATTGCATTGTCTTTGCTTTTAATTCTTTCCATGCATTGAGGACATTGCATGACTTAAGTGTGGGGGAGGGAAACCAGTTTTTGTTTTTTTTCACTTTGTTTTGTTTGTTTTTCTTTTTATTTTTGAGCTTGCTAAGGATGAAGTCCTACTTTGGTTTTTGGCTAATGATCAGACCATTCGGATGCTTGATGTATGAAAATAAAAGTTTTGACGAAGGTACCCATTTTGAACGTATAAAACCCTGTTGAGAAGAAAGAAACAAGCATGTGTCTTGAGATGGGACTTTCTTTTGAAAAATAAGAGACCCCTGTTTTATGGTGATGGACCATATGTAAGTCTGTGGGTTCCTTGTACTTTTGATTTGGAGTTGAGACCTTCTTTTTAATTTGGCATGGGTTGACAAATGCACAATTTTAAATGAAATGTGAAATGTGATATAAAGAAGAATAAGAGTTGATTCCTTTGGAACTAGACAGGGCATTGCGCCTCAGGAAGCGTGGTGTCTTGATCGAAATTCCTTGGGAGGAAACTTCTGAAGTAACTCTAGCATCACTACCTTTGTGGGCATATGCAAAAAGCGAAGCTACATAGTAACTTGGGTGTCTGGTGTTTGCTCCACCATGTCATTCAAGCCAAAAGTAGTGGAGTAGAATAGAGTTTATTAAGCAGAAAAAAAAAGAGAAAAAAAAATGTGCAAATGTCATTATTGCTTGGTAACATGTTTGGTCAAAAACACTCCAACGCCTTAGTCATTGGTTCCCTATTTCTTCACAAGTGGTTTTACCTTAAGATAAGGATGTTTTGGAAGAGACGAGGTGAGTTCCAAACTAAGAAATATGCTAGTGCCTGGAATTGATAAAGGGTAATAAAAGTTCAAGTGTGGGGGTCCCTTGTAAGAGAAATTATCTTTGCTCCGGATCGGTATGAGCCTTACCTTTAGCGAAAGTTGGGATTTGTTTATTCTGAATTTTGGGTGTATATTCACTGCAAACACCCACGAGACACAACTCGTCCACTAGGGGTGACCTAGGGGTTTAAAGGCTTGTTGCACATGCTAAGTGCAACCGTGATTCCTACGAAAGTGAGTTAGTTTTTTTTGTTTTTATTCTTTTTCTTTTTGTTTTGCTCGAGGACTAGCAAAGTCTAAGTGTGGGGGAATTCTGATGAGCACATTTATGTGTGAAATCTAGGGTAGTAAAACATGCATTTTACATATTTAGAATGGAGCTACCTTGGGTTTTACTCTCTTTTTGCAGGTTTTATATTTTCAAGGCCTTAAGGACTATCGGGAGCTATATCTTCAATTTTACACGTAAAGAGGTTATATTTCTTTTCATGGTTGCGAAGAGGACGAAATTCTAAGCAAGATGGATGGGTTCAATTAAAAGTACACATTCGTTTGGTCACCCGTACAAATGATTATTCTTTTCGGGTCAGAAAAAGAATAATGGATCAGAACTGAACCGAGATGCAGAACCAACCCGTTTGCAATTGTCCCAGAGGTACAAGGAATATTTCAAATGCCAACAAGGATCGATGGATCACATCCTTAAGTGATTAAAGATTTAATTTTGGTAACAACAACTATCTAGCTTAGTTGGTGAGCTATGGTGTACAAAATTCCCTTGCTCACCAAGAGGTCTCAAGTTCGAATCTCATGGTTGTTTTTTTTAGAGAATTTGTTGAAGATTTCCTGCTTTTCACTCACTTAAAGCACTAAGGGCATGGAGGGGATTTCCACATCAAATTAGAAGCAAGCAAAATCGTGGAAGCAAGAAGAGAAGAAAAAGAAAAAGAAAAAAAGGAAAGCAAAATCGTGGAAGCAAGAAGAGAAGAAAAAAAAAAGGAAAGAGAAAAAAAGGGGAGAACCAAAAATTGTCCAAATCTTCTCTCTCCTCCACATCATCACCAAAGATTGTCCAAATCACACAAAGCAAGAAGAAAATCGTCCCTAGGAGAGAGAAAAAGAAGAAAAATAAATTAGAAAAAAAGAAGGAAAGAAAATAAGCAAAAAAATTATAGAAATTTCTCAAAATTTATTTCTCTCTTCTCTCTCCTCCATCTTAGCACTTTTGGACTCAAAAGATCTCACAATCAATTGTGGGTTTCTCTCTTTTAGGAAAGAGAAAATTGTTACCCTACCTCTCCATTCCCTATAAATACAACTCATGTAAGAGGAGGAGACACAATTCATTCTTCTTCTAGTTTTCTTTAGTTGCTCTCTCTCTTCCTCTTTCTCTCTTTAGTTTTAGTTCTTCTCTATTTTTGCTTTAATCACTTTTGTAATAGTTTTTTTTTTATGTCAATTAATGCAAGCACTCTTTTATTTTTATTCAGCCTTTTTATGTTTATGATTTATGCAATTGAGTTGTAATTTTTTAAGTTATAGTTCTAGGCTTAGATCTAGGTGACAAGATCACGAGCCGTGGAGCAATTTTTTTTCAAGTTCAAGCATTGATTCAAGTAAGTAGGCTCCTTCAGTAGTCTTCTCTCCCCCCTCTCATTCCCTCTTCTGACTACCATTTCTTTCTTAATTTAGGGTTTTTATTTAGTCATTACATTATTGCTATCCCTTTCCCCCAAGGTTCATGGCTAGTGTATGTGTTGGCTTTGCCCCTCCTAGCCATAAAACCATCAATTTATTGCTTTTATTTTAATTGTCTCCCTTTCCCTAAAGTCAAGTAGAGTAACCCTTGTAAGAGTGACTCTCTGGTCAAGTAGGGAAGCTCATATTATGATGCATCCCTCGGGCTAAGTAGAGAAACCTACTTGTGAGTCTCTCTCTAGCTTTATCCCCTTTCTTTTACTTTATTTTTATTTCGGCATTTTTTTCCTTTATTTATTTTTTTTAATTGCGTGGGTTGTTTATTTTCAGTTATTTATTTATTTAATTTTAATTGCGTGGCTTGCGTCTTTACATTCTTAGATGACGAATGGTTAGGACGTTATTTTAGATACATATGTTTAGGACGGTAATTAGAATTAGATCACAACCATTAATCGGTTCACTTTCGCATTATTAAAAGAAATAAAAAAATAAAGTGGCTGCTCTCCCTGTATTCGACCCGTAGCTACACTGATCCGTACGCTTGCGGTTACATTTTAAATTTCAAACAGGAGGCTAGGGAGGACATTGTCTGGGACGAATTTGTTGAGGAGGTTGTGGGGAATGGGGGGTGGAAGAAGGGGGAGAGGATGGGGAGAAAATACTGGTGAAATGGGAGACAACTTCAGATTTAATTTCCAACGGGGAGGAAAGCTCCACTCCAGAAGCGGACAATAGCAGAGGGATCACATTAGCGTTATGCCTAGCTTTGAGGGAGCAATAAAAGAAGGCCGAGTTAGAATCACCAAGGCCATGCCACTTGATCCTAGCTTTCTGGCAGAGGAAGCTCTCTTCCTGATCCAGTAGAAGGGAGAGGTCAGAAGAGATCATTTTTTCCTCCAAGGCAACCTCAGGATTTAGGAGTCATCCTTGAGTCTAGATTGAATGGATAGGAGGTTGTCATGACAAGAGGAGACCTGGGAGGAGATGTTGCCAAAAGTGATAGAATTCTAGGTTTTCAGAGCAGCTTGACATTTTTGAGTTTCCTAGCAAAGGAGATAAGCGGAGAGGGGGTGAGGGGGATGGGAGCACACCAAGCATCCTGGACAATTTGGAGGAAATCAGGGTGGGAGGACCACATGTCAAAGAACTTAAAAGGCTTAGGGCCAAAGGGACAAAAAGGGATGATATGAATAGAAATAAAAATATGATCAGAGATCCCAGGGAGATCAAAGGAGGCATAAGAGGAAGAGAAGGAATCAAGCCAGGCTTCATTGACTAGGACCCTATCAAGATTACAAGCAACCCGGAGATTACCAGAAGGCCTATTGTGCCAAGAAAACTTAGTCCCAGACCAGCGGAGGTTATTGAGATTAAGGTCATCTAGACAAGCATTGAAGGAGTCAACAGCCTGACAATTAATGAGGTTGCCTCCAAACTTCTCATGACTGAAATGGATGACATTGAAATCACTTGCGACACCCCAAAGTCTAGAGCCAGCATCCTATAGGGAAAGCCTATAGGAAGCAAGATTATGAGCGTAGATAACAGACAAGTAACAAATGAGGGAGCCAGAGGGGTGGGAAATGGACAGCTGCATGGATTGGGCAGAAGAGGAGAGGACCGATAGGTGGAGGGAGGAATGGTCCTAGAAAATCCAAATTCAGCCATTAGAAATATGGATGCAGTTAGAAAAGGACCAAGTGGGGGCTATGGAAGAGGCAATGCATCTGGCATTGACCTTAAGAACACGGGTTTCAAGGAGACAACAGAGATTAGTCTTTGAGGTGTGGATGCAGGAACGAATATCTGCTTGCTTGGCCAAGGAATTAAGACCTCGAACATTCCATATGGTCTAGGGGATCATAGAGAGGAGGGGGAGGGAGGGGGTCGCGTATGCTCTGAGAGCAAGGAGAGGGAAGAGGTTTGGAAGGAGTGGTATTAGAGGATGACTGGCGGCAATACCCATTGACTGGGGGAGGGGAAAGAAGGCTTTTCTTAGCTCTAGAGGAGGACCTCACGTAGTGTGAGGTTACTTCTTGGTAGAAATGGGGACACCCGAAGGAAGAGAAGGGGGGGATGGTGCGAGAAGCCAGGGTGTGGGGGGGGCAGAGGTTAAAGAGGTGTAGGGCTGGTGGTGGTGTGCCCTGAGAAGGAGACAGGGGAAGGAGCGGTTCACAGGTGGTAGGGTAGACATCCGAGGAGGATTTCGAGCCAGCCAAGTTGTAGTTGATCAGCGAATTGCATTCCAAGGCACAATTGTGGGGTAAATGATCCACAGTGGCATTGGATCCAATAGCCAGAGTGACAGGGACCGGAGAGAGATCTAGGGCATAAGCAGCAATATCCCGAGGAGATATCAGAGCCACAGGGCCTTCCAAGACCGGAGCTTGCAGGGAACTAGTGGACGAAGTCGGTGGAGGACCTTCCAAGGTCGGGGCGCTCTGAAGGAGGGAGCCAGAATTCCCAGAAGGGGAACCAGAGAGCTTGCAATAATGAGCATGAGCAGCAGACGAGAAGATCACACTAGACTCAGGCAACTCAACAGTTGCAGCAAAACAGGAGGCCAAAGGGAGAGTCTGATGAGCGCAGGCAGAGATGGTGGCGGCCAGCTACATCGATGATGACAACATGGAGGATACATGATCAGCAACAGCGGGAGATGGTGGCAAGACAGCAAGAGAAGACAAGAGATGGCGGCAACCAGTGGTGGAGTTTTCAAGAGGCGTCGAGTGATGGCATGCAGTGGCGGTGGCGACGTCAAACGGAGGCAGGCGAACAGAGGAAACCATAAGGGCTTTAGCATTGTAGACAGAAGGCAACGGCAACACACAGAGCTCAAACACGGGAAAAGGAGAAGGGGTAGTTGGGTTGGGGAGGACGGGTGTGTTGGGTTGGGGTAAGGTGGTAAGTTCATTAGAGAAGGTGGGCCGGTTGGGTGAGGGTAAGGTGGTAATTGGGTTAGGAGTTGAGGCGGGTTAGGGAAGGGCATCCAGGTTATATAAATTAGCCAGAAAGAGGGGATGATATTTCGGGAATTTGGAGAAAGTATTAAGGAGCTGGAATCGGGATGAACTGATGAAGAGGCATAAAAGAACCGGTTGGGTCTGATCGGTTCGAAGCGAAGGAGTAATAGAGGGGGATAAAATCTGACAAAAGGGATCAGACAAGGAAGGGTTACCAGAAGGGGGTAAAAGTTTTTTATGGACAAAGGAAAGGGGAGATGGAAGGGGAAGAAGAGGGGGAAGGTGGTACGAGGAGCCAGAAGTGACAGGAGATGACAGGGAGGCCTGACCATGCGATTGGTCGAGAGAACTAGCAAAAGTAACGTGTACAGAAGGGATTTCCTCAGCAATCTCATTAGCCGAAAATCTATTAGGACCAGCAGTCATGGCAGCATCCATCGGACTATTGGGATCTTCTCCAACAGGCAAAACAGAGCCGGCCGGCGGGAGAGTTGAGACATGCAGGTTGTGAGCAGTGGATTCCAGAGCAGCGACTGGCGAGCCAGACCTTTTCTTGTGTGTTTTTTTGGTCGGACTTCAGTGAATGTGTTTTCAAAAGGAGCCTCATCCGAGGCAGAACAACAAGCATTGATGGAGTATCAGAGATGTTCTTGGTGCAACGGATAGTTTAATGGCCAAAACATTTGCATAGGGTGCAAGTTGGAGGCACCCAATTGTATTTAACCTCTTTGGAGAAAGTATGGCCTTCACCGTCATCCACCAATATTGAAGATGGAAGGATCTGGTTTGCATCAACCTCCACAAAGATTCGCACAAATGGCAGTCTATCCATCTTTGTTCTATTGTCAGAATATAATGGTTTTCCAATGACCTACCCCAATGTAGCTGAGACCAATGGCACACCAATAGTGCAGTGGGAGATTTGGGAAGATAACCCACAGGGGAAGAGATGACGGCTCTGATCGACTGAAAGAGGTGTGCTTGTCCCATTGACAGAGGAAAATAGGCTTCTTCCCTACATACCAGATACCACCATCGATGGCAAACATTTTATCACTAGCATTTGAGAAGTTGAATACAAATGTTCCATTGTCGAGCATGAAAGTAAAAAGAGAGCCAGAGGGCTTCCATTGCTTATGAAGAGAAGTCTGGACAATAGAGAAAGGCGGGCGGCTTCCAAGGAAGTTCCCTACTACACAATTGCTCCATTTGTGGATCTCGGGGGCAAGCAGGTCAGGCGGACAGAGGGTATAAGGGGTGGTGTTTGAAGACTGGGGTTGATGGAAGAATAAGGAATACCCAACAGATTGGGGGGAGAAGAGGAGGGAGCAGGGGAGGAGACAACCGTAGTCCAAGGACAAGAATTAAGAGAGGGAGACAAAGAGGAAGGATAGGCTTGAGAAACACAGGTAGGGGGAGTAGCGGACGAGGATACTAGGGGGTCAGAAGCTGGAGGGGGTGGTTCAAGCCAGGGGAAGGGCTAGGGTTGACAGCAAGAGTCCTTAGAGAGGGGGAGGGCATTCAGGGGTTCAGGTCATCGGAGAGGGAGAGGGAGAGAGTCATGTTGGGCATATGCAACTCTTTATTATATTGTTAGATATTTAAATTTTCTGATCCTTCCAGCCTTGTTTAATTTTAGATGCCTTATATGCTCCACAAGAATGCTATTAATGTATTTGTTCCATGGTTTATGTACATCTTCGTTGTTGATGATCTAGACTCATTTAAACCCCTGTACTGTTGCAGGCTTATTAATTTAGCTGCTAAAGTCATTAATAGCTATTCATAAAAAAGTACACTAAGAAAATAAAAACAATAAATGTATTAATTTGTACTCAGTTAAGAAAATAAAAAAGGAAATATCCTCAATATTCACTTTGGAGAAAATAATATCTAAACTACTCACCAATCTAAATACAACAAAAACAATAACTCAACCTTATCCCAACTAAATGGGGGCAGCTACATGGATCCGTGTAAAGTTAAAAAGAAAAGAGGGGGCATCAACTACTCAGAAAAAACCCAACTAATTAGGGTCGGCTAGTTAGCTACATGGATCCTTGCCCTTCAGTCATTTCTATTCTATATCATACCTTGGATAATGTCACACCCTGCCTCCAATAGGCTAAGGCGTGTGGCACTAGACACCTCATTGTATCTAGTCAGCCTGTTTCTCTAGGATCTAGACTAGGGAAGATCATAACACCACAATTACACTACGAAAGATCAGAGTTTATATATACATGCACAGTCTAACAAAAAGATATCTTACATAAGCTCCAATGCTAACTAAGTAATAAGATATATTTACAATTATCCAGATGAGAGTTACATACCTTATAAAAAGAGAATATTCACAGTTTACAGTATCTCAGTAGTAGAATATATACATCAGAGTATGCATCAACAGGAATATATACACAAAAAGACATAGGAATAGTCTATCCTATTCCTCAAAAGAACTGGCCTCCGTAGGCACAGTCGTTACATTCGTAGTCAGGTCCATGGTCGATTCCATCTTCTTAAAGATTGGCCAAGTTATCCATGGCCACTGTCTCATAATCAAAGTAGGAAGTTGGCAAAATACTGGTCTCAACCTCGACATCTAGAAGGAGTAAATAGAAGGGGTGAGCACTGGTAATGCTCAATGAGAGGTGGGGGAGAACAAGCACACACATCCATATGCAATGCATGCTCCACACAGAGAATGATGCTCATGAGTCCACTTAATTAACTATATAAAATTCCTAATCCATTGCTAGGTCTCATCACCTATGGGAATAAGTGCTACCAACATAGGTGGCATACCCTACCCTGTACGTTGGGCCTCAGGTATACAAGCTACGTCACAGGCAGGAGCCAGCCAGTGTAGGTACGGGTCCCGGGCCACACCGGCTAACCCCTAAAAGGTAACCCGTATCATAAATATATTCACAGGCATACAGTACGTCGTATCCTGTCTCACATCCATAACTGATACCACACATCTCATCACAAGTGCACTGCTGATCAGACAGCCATATAATTCGGGATTAGTCCATACCTAACCCCCACGGACAAGGGGTGTCGATGCGGATCCAGATTCTAAGGACTGAAATCGGATCGCTTAGAATGACTAAAAATCTCAAATTTAATGGTTGAAGGGTATTCTTGTAATTTCAGAAACAAGCAGGGCCTTAGAAATAATTATATAGTAGCTGGGGTAGTTCTAGAACTAAAAATTTAATGTCAGGGCTTTATTCTGAAATTTTAAAGAAAATGGGTTAAAAAGAACAAAAAATTTCAACAAGGGGGTTTTATGTAATTTTGAAATGGCCTTACTTGTAATATGGAGAAACCACCTTCTTCAACCTTAAGTTAATACAGAAAACAGAAACCAACGATAAAATTAAATCTCAGGTCGATAGAACTCAGTCGATAGGCCTCGGTTTGGGCTGATCTTCCAAACGAAGGCTACCAACCCTGTGACCTCTTGATTCTGGCAGATAGATACCTCAAATAGCAAGCTTCAATGAGGTAAAACAAGTTTTGAACTTCTTCAGGTGGCAAGCAAGAACCGGATCTGAATCTGAGATCGATTTCTCACAGTAGAACCAAGCTTGGGAGGAGATCTTCTAGGGTTTGTGTCGCCTAGGAGGTAGCAACCTTCGGTCCAAATCTCAGACCTAATCAATGGGTTTTCAAGGTTCAGCAACACGTTTTGTACACCTGAGATTACTGCCCAGAACAGAGCATGGACAGCAAGCAAAGAAGAAAAGGGAACCAAGAGAAGAAGATAAGAGTGGGAAAAGAAGATTTCAGAGAATCAGGGAGGGGGAAAACAGCCCACAGCAGCCATGGTTTTCATACCAAATTTCAATTCTTCAAAAAAAACTTCAAATCTAACCACTGAGTTCATCCATTACATGACTAATATAAAGAAAAAAAATCAAACAATTAATGGAAACTACTTGAAAATGGAAACTATTCTAAAATTAGAAGCTAGCTAATTTCATAGGAAATTATTTCTAAAACAAAATCAAATCAAATCAAAAGATTTTCTTTCTAAATCGATCATGCAACTACATCAGCTCTCCCGGTCTTAAAAGAACTCGACTCCGTCGAGTTAGGTCGTGCTCCCAAGATACCCTTGTAAGTTGCTCGCTGATGAGGTGACACGTATCTCGAAGCAGAAGATGGGAACATAACACTAAGAGGAGGGAGGGTAGGCTGACGTGTCACTAGAGCAGGAGTCAGTCGACGACGTGGCATGTCTGATAATGCGTGTGACCTCATTAAGTACATACGACCTCCTTGCTTCACCTTGATGGTGTTCCATGTGCCATCATAGAGAATGCCTGCATGTCACTGCCAAGGTCGCCCTAGAAGAATGTTGCAGTGTGCCAATGGGGTGACCAAACAGGTGACATGGTACTGTAGTGGCCCAAACTGTAGATGTACTCGAACAACTGCAGTGGCCTCTTCTCGAGCTGTGGGTCCAAAACCTCGCACGTGAATCTTCTTAAAAAGCTGCTTCTGTGGAAGGTTGTGTGCTCGAACAAATTCAGCAGATATAAAATTTGTTTTTGCCCAGTATCAACAACTGCATGAACATCAATAGGGTCGGAGCCATGCAGGAGAGTACCCTTCTGTTTAAAGAGAGGAGCCTTATCAACTAGTCTATTCGAAAAAGATGAAAGGCTAGCTGAATGAGCTTCTACATCTTCATCTTCATCATCGACAATATCATTGTCCTCGAGGGGATAAGGATATAAATGAGATTCATCTTCATTCTTCTCTGTCGGCTGCTTCTCTGCTACATTCACAGAACGAGTCCTGTTGGGACACCTATTGGAATAGTGACCCTTCTCACCACAACTATGGCATATGATATTCTTCACCCCAACACTATCCTTGTTGAATTTTGACATTTTTTCTTCAACTCTGCGAGCTTCAAGCTTCTTTTCCTCCATATGTGGTGGAGGTCTATAAACTGAAGAAGTCTTGAACATACCCTTCCAATAAATGGACTTCTCTTCAGCTGTCTTGGCATGAGCTACTACCACATCAACAGACCTGAAATCAGTGTTAGCCAACTCAAGTCGAATCTCAGTACTTAACCCACTGATATATCGCATCACCCATTACTGGTCTGTCTCCTGAAGTCGACACCTTGATGACAGTTTGTGGAATTCAAGGGTGTAGGAATCCACATCTTTGTTCCCTTGTTGCAAGTTAAGTAATTTATGGAACATTACCTTTTCATAATTAAGAGGAATAAATTTTTCAGTCAAGATCTGCTTCATGACCTCCCAATTGGTATTGGGTCCAAGTCTTCTGACAAACCTTGCATGGATTACATCATCCCACCATGAACATGCATACCCAATAAACTTGGTGATGATGAGTTCACACTTCTTCACATCTGGAAGAGACTTATATGCAAAAATTCTCTCCACTTTGGTAAGCCAGTCAAGAAATTCCTCAGGTCCCTTTTCACCACTAAACTTAAGAACCTCAACTTTGATGCCATTATCTCTGTCAGAAAATTACCGGGTAACATCCTAGGGAACGACTGGATCAAGTTGGTTGCTGCCATTGAGGTGTGTTTTCGATCCGTAAAGTGTTGAGCTGAGGAGGTAATGTAGAGGATCCTTCTTCAGCTCGCTTGTCAGACCTCTTCATAAAGGCAATCATCTCTGCCATAAATTTGTCAAACTTGGCTTCAGTCCTCTCAAGCCTAGCATCAGTATTCTGTTGGTTCTCGACTAACTCACGATACAATTTGTGCAACTCAGCATTGGTGATGTGACTTGCCATGGTTAGAAAATTACAGGAAAATTTGCTCTGATACCACTTGATGCGGATCCGGATTCCAAGGACTGAAATCGGATCGCTTAAGGCCCACAAGAATGACTAAAAATCTCAAATTTAATGGTTGAAGGGTATTCTTGTAATTTCAGAAACAAGCAGAGCCTTAGAAATAATTATATGGTAGTTGGGGTAGTTCTAGAACTAAAATTTTAATATGAGGGCTTTATTCTGAAATTTTAAAGAAAATGGCTTAAAAAGAACAAAAAAGTTCAGCAAGGGGGGTTTTATGTAATTTTGAAATGGCCTTACTTGTAATATGGAGAAACCACCTTCTTCAACCTTAAGTCAATACTGAAAACAGAAACCAGCGGTAAAATTAAATCTCAGGTCGATAGAACTCAGTCGATAGGCCTCGGTTTGGGCTGATCTTCCAAACGAAGGCTACCAACCCTATGGCCTCTTGATTCCGGTAGATAGATACCTCAAACAGCAAGCTTCAATGAGGTAAAACAAGTTTTGAACTTCTCCAGGCGGCAAGCAAGAACCAGATCTGAATCTGAGATCGATTTCTCACAGCAGAACCAAACTTGGGAGGAGATCTTTTAGGTTTGTGTCGCTTAGGAGGTAGCAACCTTCGGTCCAAATCTCAGACCTAATCGATGGGTTTTCAAGGTTCAGCAACACGTTTTGTACACTTGAGATTACCGCCCAGAACAAAGCATGGACAACAAACAAAGAAGAAAAGGGAACCAAGAGAAGAAGATAAGAGTGGGAAAAGAAGATTTCAGAGAATCAGGGAGGGGGAAAATAGCCCACGGCAGCCATGATTTTCATACCAAATTTCAATTCTTCAAAAAAAACTTCAAATCTAACCACTGAGTTCATCCATTACATGACTAATATGAAGAAAAAAAATCAAACAATTAATGGAAACTACTTGAAAATGGAAGCTATTCTAAAATTAGAAGTTAGCTAATTTCATAGGAAATTATTTCTAAAATAAAATAAAATCAAATCAAAAGATTTTTTTTCTAAATCGATCGTGCAATTGCATCAGGTGTAGCACTTGGGGTTGTGATACCTAACCCAACATTCTAAATGATGCATAGCCAATCATTGCAATCACACATACAAACATGGGCACCTGCACGTGACCCATCTCACCTGTCTTACCTTTTTCATTTCCATTTCATCCCATTCCATCACAATAGTACCATCAAAAAATAAATGCAGGTAAATGCAAATGCACATATGCAAGCAATTTAATGAATGAACAACATTAAATAAACACACCAAAAGAATGGGATTTGAGAAGGGCACCCACTCACCTTAGTGTCCAAATTCCTAAAATCCGGTCTCTTGATTTGAATATTCTTTCTCTCCGCAGCTTCTGTTTCCTATTTCACAGATAATTTAAATATTTATTTTTAGAATAAATCTTACAATCCTACCCCAGCTTGCTTAAGTCCCAATTCCCAAATTTTGTTAGACATTTGACTGTTCTTCACTACACAGTCCGGGTTTCCAATTTCCTTCATTTCTTGCGTCACAAGAGAGGGAACCACTAGTGGGTCCCACACTTAAGTAGGGTGTCCTAACCATACCAGCAGTTCCTAAACACTATCCTTCATTCCTAATTTAAGGTCAGGCTTACTGCCCATTTATGACAACCAATTTTGGGCTTCGGGAACCCCAACTGGCAGGTTGGCTGGGCAGCAACCAACTGGTTGGTCGAGACCTACCGGCTCCCATATTGCTGCAGAAAATACTTCTGCCCTTGCTCTTCCCTGTGTGACTGTTGATGTTAGGCTCAAACTGGGGTCAATTCCTCATTCCAAATTCCTAATACTCACAATAGGTCAGTAGAGGAAGTGTTAGAGGTCAGGTTTGACCCATTTCTGGGTTCCAATTAACTAACCTAAGTCTGTCATATCCATTCCTGCAGAAATTCTAAAGTAATTTAGGAATTTAGAGAAATCTGCAGAATTAGGGTATTTAATTGGGATGAATTACTTATAACCACATGCCTAATCTAATTAATTCAGCCCTTATTGCATAATTTCAGCTTGAATAAAATTCTGTTCCTAGGGTTTTGGCAAAATTTCCACCAAATCAATCCTATTGCAGCCCTTATTTCATAATCCCTACTGAAAAAGAAGTAGTCCTATGTTCTAGGGTTTAGCAGGGATAGGATTTCTACCAATTGGATCCCCAGTAGCCTAGAGAAATTAGGGCTTGCTTTACTGGGCAGCAATTCTACTCATAGGGATTCCCTGGCAGTAAATAATTGGGTAAAATTCTAATCCTAGCTACCCAATCTACATGAAATTACCTAATTAACCTTGCTGCAGTAGTAAGTTCACTTACCTGGTTGCAGAGTTGATCTAGGAGCAACCTGAGGTGAGTGAGTTCCCTCTTCACTTCTCTTTCTTCCTCTTCTTCCTTCTCTTTCCTTCTTCTTCTCCTTTCTTTCTTTTTCTCCTTACTATAATAGCAGCCACGATTTTGATGAATTCTCAGCCCTTTATAACCCTTATATAGGGCAGCCCAAATAAAGGCTGGGCCCTATAAGTACATTTATGTGTGTGTGTATATATATATATATATATATATGCATAGTTGTCACGACGTCAAATCGATCCAAGGTGGTGGAGGGATGGCTAATCGATTTGGCGATGAATCGCCCACTATGGCGTTGCCATGGCAGTCAAATCGTCCATGTGTCATTTTTTATTTTCTAAAGTTATTTAGTATGCTACTTTTTTATTTTCCCTATTTTCTAAAGTTATTTAGCATGCTACAAGCCTATAATATATACCCTATAACATATAAAATCAACATTAAGCAATATCAGATATCAAAAATCAACATAGCCTTATCAAAACCACCCTACATTTTACAAAAAATCGATAGCCTAGTGAATCACGCTTGACCTGGAGTCCATGGCGGTGCCATGGCGAAGCCTATCAGCCAATGGCGACTGCCATTTGTGAGTCACGTAAATCGTAGCACTGCCATAAACTTCTTTTTCAGTCAGGACGCCAAATCGCCGCCTTGGCGATGCCATGACAACTATGTATTTATATACCTAATAAATCCAGATTTTGGTGAGATAAATAAATTATTTCTCCCATTAGTTATTGACACTAAAATATACATTTCATACCTTATTTGGGCTTATTCACATAAGGGCAGAAGGGGGATTTGTACAGTAGGGGTGTGGGCTCCACAGCACAAAACTCAATTTTTTTAATATATAATACCAAATTTAATTAATATGTAATTAAATTTGTAAATTTAATTTCCCTTTTTTATTTATTGGTATAAAATATGTATTTTAACCCTCAATTAGGTCTCTTTCTATAGGGGCAAAATGGGAATTTGCACAGCAGGGGTGGACCTCACAGTGCAAAAACCTAAAAATTATAGTCAGCCAGGAAAAATTGGCTGGCCAGTTTTGGACCTACCAGTTGGGGTGCAATCATACTAGCACTAATGCACTCGATCCCATCAGAACTTCGCAGTTAAGCGTGCTTGGGTGGGAGTAGTACTAGGATGGGTGACCCCCTGGGAAGTTCTCATGTCGTACTTTTTTTTTTTCTGCTGTACTTAGTCTTGTAATTAAATTTGATGAGTTCCCCCGTGATATTGGCAGGTTGAACAGGAGCAGTCTTGTAATTAAATTTGATGAGTTCCCCTGTGATATTGGCAGGTTGAACAGGAGCAGCTGGGGTCACTTCTGTCATCTTAGCTGCCAACCATGCCAACAGAAAAAAAAAAAGAGGTACGACATGAGGTGCAATCATACTAGCACTAATGCACTCGATCCCATCAGAACTTCGCAGTTAAGCGTGCTTGGGTGGGAGTAGTACTAGGATGGGTGACCCCCTGGGAAGTTCTCATGTCGTACCTCTTTGAACAGGAGCAGGTGGGGTCACTTCTGCCATCTTAGCACTCCATAGCTGCCAACCATGCCAACATTTGCTTCCTCTGCTCTTTCTTCTTGTCTGTCCACAAGTAAGGGTGTTAAAAATCAGATTAGGGTGTTACAGATAATGTCTAAATTATGCATGTCTTTCCTCACAACTTCTCCTATTGTCATTTTAGGTCTGCCCCCAACACTTTTAGATCCTTCAATCTAAATAGATCACTCTTCCTTACTAGCCCATCCCAAGGCCTCCATTGGACATGGCTATGCCACCTCAAATGGCATTCTCAAAGCTTATCATTGATCAGGGCAAGTGGCAACACCCAAATCAGCTTTGATATGATTATTCTTTACTTTATCCTTCCTAGTCTTGCCGCACATCTATCTTAACATTCTCATCTCTACTAAGTACACTTAGCTTATATGTATAGCACTTCTTAGCTGCCCAACATTTTCCCCCATACATATCATAGCCAATTGAACGACGGTCCTAAAGAATTTTCCTTTAAGCTTTAATAGAATACATTGGTCACACAACACTCTAGACACACCTCTCCACTTCATCCATCCCATTTTAACTCTTTGTGAAACATTATCCTCTATGTCGCCTTCTTTATTTATGGTTGACCCCGGAAATCTAATACAATCACTTTGCAGTATCTCTTTGTGCTCAATTTTCACTATATCATTGTTAGTGGTAGTCACCATACCATAAATCCAACTTAATGTTAATACTTGCTTTTGTCTCATCCACGAAAATAAAATCATCAGAAAAAAGCATACACTACGGGAGCTTGTCTTGATGTTCCTAGTTACATCATCTATGATAAGCGCAAACAAATAAAGGCTTAAAGTTGATGAACTCTCTAGCCCTATTGTAATTGGTAATTCACCACATTAACATCCCGCAGTTCTCACACTAGTTGTCACTATGTCCTCATACATATTTTTAATTAAATCACATATTTACTTGACACCCTTCTTGTAACACCCTTACTTGTGGACTTTTATACCCCTACTCGTGGACAGGCAAGAAGAAAGAGCAAAGGAAGCCAATGCTGGCATGGTTGGCAGTTGTGGAGTGCTAAGAAAGCAGAAGTGACTCCACCTGCTCCTGTTCAGCTTGCCAATATCATTGGGGAACTCATAAGGAGGGGTGGACAAAGAGGTAAGTTTAAGTACAAGACTAAGAATAGTACGAAAAAAAAAATGTGACATGAGGACTTCCCAAGGGGTCACCCATCTTAATATTACTCTCACCCAAGCATGCTTAACTATGGAGTTTTATGGGATTTGGTGCATTAGTGCTGGTATGATCGCACCCACACTGGTAGGTCTAAAACTAGCCAGCCAATTTTGCCTCGCAGAATGTAATTTTTGGGTTTTTACACTGTGGAGCCCACCTCTGTTGTACAAAATTCCCATTATACCCCTATAGGAAGAGACTTAAATGAGGCATGAAATGCATACTTTAGAGGAAATGAATTTATAGACTACTAGGTATTATACATATATATATATAGTATGTATGTAATTTATATGAAAATAAAAGAGGGCAACCAATTTAAGAAGGCAGCCAAACAAACCTTAGTTATAAGTATTTAAGAGGGCAACCAAACAGACCTTAGCAATACTTGAAGAGGGCCAACCAAACAGACCCTTGGGGCTGCCTTATATATAAGGGATAATGGGCTGAGATTGCATCAAACGTGACTGCTATAACAGTAAGGAGAAAAAGACAGAAAGGAGAAGAAGAAGGAAAGAGAAGGAAGAAGAGGAAGAAAGGGAAGTGAGGAGGGAACTCACTCACCTCAGGCTGCTCTTAGATCAACTCTGCACCCAGGTAAGTGAACTTACTACTGCAGTAAGGTTAACTTACTACTGCAGTAAGGTTAATTAGGTAATTTCATGTAGATTGGGCAGCTAGGGTTAGGGTTTTACCCAATTGTTAACTGCCAGGGAATCCCTGTAAGTAGAATAGCTGCCCAGTAAAGAAAGTCCTAATTTCTATGGGCTATTGGGGACCCAACTGGTAAAAAAACCCTATCCCTGCTAAACCCTAGAACATAGGACTATTTATTTTTCAGTAGGGATTATGCAATAAGGGCTGGAATAGGGTTGATTTAGTGGAAATTCTGCCAAAACCCTAGGAACATGATTTTATTCAAGCTGAAATTATGCAATAGGCGCTGAATTAATTAGGTTAGGTTAGGTTAGTACTTATGAATGTTCATCTCAAACTGATGGCCAAGGCATGAGAAATACTCTAATTCTACAATTCTCTTTAAATTCCTACACTATGCCTGCAGAATTATACTATATTAGTTGTGGGTGTAATAAATTGAAACCCAAAACTGGGTCAACTTGGCATTTAACCTTTTTCCTTACTGACCTAAGATAAGTATTGGAAATTCAAAATGAAAAATGGATGCAATTCGGGCACTACAGCAAACATGGTACCTATTTTGACCCAGGTAACCCACCGATTTGGGTTCCTAAAGCCAGATGGGCTGTGTAACAGGTTACTAAATCTTTGGACATAAGTTTGAATTTGTTTATATAAGAATTAATGAGAAACATAACCCATGACTATAGGGTCCAATGTTTGGAATTTCATATGACCTCGAGGACTGTAAGTATGGATGAAACCCCTTCATCCAATGAGGATCTATGAGTGATTTTCTATATCTAATTCTACTATAGAAAAGGTGTAAGAAATCAAGGAATCAATATGTAAATAGGAAGGAACAGACAAAGACCTCTATAGGTTGGGTATGGGAATGCTATACTTAAAGCAATTGGATAAAATGTAGGAATTTGTGATGTACCTAATGATTTAAATATCTGTTGAATAGGGAACATAAGTGACAGTGTGGCAATTTTCTTGAATCCAAGAAGTGAACTTGCCAAAATTGAATACCAAGGTGAATGGGTGCCCTTCTCAACCCCCATTATTTTGGTGTGTTTGTTTTATCTTGTTTATGCATTAAATTGCTTGTGTATGTGCATTTACATTTACCTGCATTTATTCTTTGATGGTACTATTATGATGGAATGGGAAGGAATGGAAATGAGAAAGGTAAGGTAGGTGAGATGGGTCACATGCAGGTGCCCATGTTTGTATGTGTGATTGAAATGATTGGTTGTGCATCATTTAGAATGCTGGGTTAGGTATCACAACCCCAAGTGCTACACCCCTTATCCGTAGGGGGTTAGGTACGGACTAATCCCGAATTATGTGGTTGCCTGATCAGCAGTGCACTTGTGATGAGTTGTGGGGTATCAGTTATGGATGTGAGACAGGATACGACGTACTGTATGCCTGTGAATATAATTATGATACAAGGTTAGCCGGTGTGGCCTGGGACCCGTACCGGCATTGGCTGGCTCCTGCATGCGGCGTAGCTTGTATACCTGAGGCCCAAAGTACAGGGTAGGGTATGCCACCTACGTTGGTAGCACTTATACCCATAGGTGATGAGACTTAGTAATGGATTATGAATTTTGTGTAGTTAATTAAATGGACTAATGAGTGTCATTCTCTATGTGTGGAGCATGCATGAGTATCATTCTCTATGTGTGGAGCATGCATTGCATATGGATGTGTGTGCTTGTTCTCCCCCACCCCTCACTGAGCATTACCAGTGCTCACCCCCTTTCCTTGGATCCTATAGATGACGAAGGTGGTATTCTGCCGACTCCCGCATTGATTATGAGATAATGTCCATGGATCATATGACCCATATTCCAGAAGATGAACTCGATCACGGACTCGCCTGTGAATGTGACGACTGCGCCTATGGAGGCCAGTACTTCTAAGGAGTAGGATGGACTATTCTTATATCTTTTTGTGTATATATTCTTGTTCTGATGTATATAGTCTACTACTGAGATACTATAAACTGTGAATATTCTCTTTTTGTACGGTATGTAACTCTCATCTGCA
Source organism: Macadamia integrifolia (assembly GCF_013358625.1). Lineage (NCBI taxonomy): Eukaryota > Viridiplantae > Streptophyta > Magnoliopsida > Proteales > Proteaceae > Macadamia > Macadamia integrifolia. Next base: position 125,911 of record NW_024870462.1, on the reverse strand, counting down.
TAATTGTACATATATCTTATCACTTAGTTGGAATTGAAGCTTAGGTAAGATATTTTGTTTGTTGGACTGTGCATATGTAAAAAAAAAAAAAAAAATTATGGCTTAGTTGGCACTGGAGCTTAGGTAAGATATTTTGTTTGCTGGACTATGTATATGTAAAAAAAATAAAATAAAATAACTCTGATCTTCCGTAGTGTAGTGGTGGTGTTATGATCTGCCCTAGTCTAGATCTTGGAGAAATAGGCTGACTGGATACGGTGAGATGACCAGTGCCGCATGCCTTAGCCTATTGGAGGTAGGGTGTGACACTTCTCTTCTCTTGTATTTTTACTTCTTTTCTATGGAAAGGGTGTGAATCCTCTCAGTTTCTCCATCCTTTTAGTTGGGCTGCTATTTGCCTTCCCAAAAAGGAAGGGGGTCTGGGTCTGAGGCATATCAAGGATGCTAATTCTGCAGGAACTCTGAAGTTGATTTGGAAAGTTGTTATAAAGAAGAAGAAGAGCATTAGGGTGGATTGGGTATATTCAAATATACTCAAGATGGATACCTTTTGGACAGTGCGCATCCCCTCTGATGCCTCATGGGTGTGGTGCAAGATCATCTCCTTCAGATCCATTGCCTCTAAAGCTATCTCCTCTCGTACTGGGGACGGATCTTCCACCTTCCTCTGGCTCGATCCATGGCACCCAAAGGGCTTCTTACTCATGTTCTCAATGCCCGTTCCATCTACAGTTCTGGGCTCCCCAAGCAGGTCATGGTTGCTGACATATTATTTTCAGGTTCATGGACTCCCAGAACCCTGCTTCTGGATTAGATTGCTGATATTTGGAATAATTTGGCTACCATTCTTTCAGCTGGCCAAAGGAGGAATGATACTATTCTTTCTCACCATTCCCTGAATGACCTCTTTAGTGCTAAGGCAGCTTGGGACTTTGTCAGATATTATGGCCCCCCCTCCCTGGCACAAGCTCATCTAGTTCAAGCATTATATTCCTTGCAAATTTTTATGGCTTGGAGAGTTTTCTCAAAATGCCTCTCCATGCAAGCTTTCCTTATTCAGAGACGTCTCCCAGTCTCCCCGGTCTGCTATCTATGTGGTTCTGAGCCTGAAGATATTGACCACCTCTTCTTCGTATGCCCTGTCTCCTCCTTTATCTGGAAAATGGTCCTCTCCAAGTGCTAGCCAACTAATAGAAAAAAATCCTTCATTTCCAAAGGGAGTGGATCTGGATGGATATGGCATTTCAAGGGAAGACCATTTGTGACATCGTGGGAAAGCTCGCCTTTTGTGCAACTATCAACCAAATATGGATAGAGAGAAATCATAGGAAATGGGCCTCCAATTCTTGGCCACTCAGAAAGATTTGGAACTCCATCTCCTTTGATGTCAAAGCCAAGATTTCAAAAGTTCCTTTAACTTGTTCCCCTTCCCCAAGCAATTGTCACATTGTTGCTTCCTGAGAGCTCCCCAGCTCTGTGATCAGGAACCCATTTTCTCTTTGAGATCTATGGTCTCTTTACTTTTTCTTTCTCTTCTCCCTCCCCTTTACCAAAGAACGAACTGGATGAGCTCAAGACGGCCAGCATAGGACAAAATCTTCCCTTTCCAGAGTTGAAGTCCTTTACGGAATACACCAAGCATGGGGGATTGTGGGCAGTTAGCCTAGAAGAGACAAGGGCAAGGCCTATATATTTAACTGGGAGAGGCCCCATATGGAAGCTTGTAAGCTCAAGAAACCTAGCCTTGTCGGAGTCAGGAATAAGAATGATTTGAGAAGGTTGATACGAAGACCCGAAAGGGATTCAAAAGAGAAGAGGGAGGACATAATGGTTTGAATGGAGATAGTATCAGCTTTTTAGAGAAGATCATAAGATTATCAGCAAAAGCGAGATGAGTGAGCTTAGAGGCTTTGCATTTAAGAATGGAGGAGATGAGAAGGTTATCCGTATGTGATTGAATGGATCTAGAAAGAAATTCAAGGGCAAGGCTAAGGAGGAAGGGGGAGAGGGGGCAACCTTGCCGAATCCCAACAGAGGAGAAGAAGAACTCAGCAGGAGGCCTATTGACTAGGATTGAGAACCTTAGGGAGAAGATGCAAGAAAGAATCTACTTGACAACAACAGGGGGAAAGGGCATAGCAAAAAGAACTTTGGAGATGAAATCCCATCTTATGGAGTCAAAAGCCTTATGGATATCAATATTGGGAAGAGTAGTGAGAGAGTGAGATTTTCTATCGAATACACACTATTTCATGACAAAGAATGATATTATCAACAATGCTCCTGCCCCCAATGAAGGCAAACTCATTGGCGCTAACAAGGGAGTCAATCACCAGTTGAAGCCGATTTGCAAGAATCTTTGCAATGAACTTGTAGAGAAGGTTGTAGAGAGAAATTGGCCTAAAATCGACCATGGAGGAAGCTCCTTCATTTTTTGGGATGAGGTAGAGGAAGGTGTGGTTGATGGAACGGATTTGAGAGGGGTTTAAAAAAAAGCTCTTGATGGCCTTAGAGAGGTTGGACCCTATGAGGAGAAGAGGCCCATGCTAAATCCATCAGCGCCAGGGGCTTTGTTGGATTTATGGGAGTGGACGGCAGTAAGGATCTTTGGGTCGGAAGGGATGGTTTGGAGGGAGGGGATGAGATGCTAGGGGGACCTGTTGAGGAGAAAGAGGGAATCACTATGAGTAGGAGGGGGAGAGGAGGGACAAAAGATATTGGTGAAATAGGACACTGTATCAGATTTGATGCCAAAGGGGTTAAGAAGGAGGGAACCATCCAGGGCAATGAGCTGAGGAATGGAGTTGGCATTGGTCTTAGCTTTCAAGGATTTATGGAAGTAGGAAGAATTGGAATCTCCTAGTTCTAGCCATTTAATTGGGGATATTTGTTTAAAAAGCTTTCCTCTTGAGAGAGAAGCATGGTTCAAGATCTCGGCGAGATCTTACTGAGATCTCGATTTTTGAAAAATGCGAGATGGATATATATGCGAGCAGAAAAATGGGCAATATCTCGACCGAGATTTCGAGATCTCGGCGAGATCTCACCACACATCTCAGGTTTCGGTCCAGTTTCGATTCAATTTTGGTCCAACCAAGGCATATAAAGGAAGGTTTCGACCCGTATGAAGAGATATTTCACTGGTTTCGACTCCTGGAGCTATATTTTGGGAGAAAAATACCATAAAGCTGTGGAAGGTGTCAGAATGATGATTGTGGAAGGTAGATTGATGAATATATCATACTAGATGAAGGGTTCGAAGATTCGTCAACTACTTACATAGGGTAAAATGTCAAAGTGCCATTTTGAGTTTGATTTAAAAAAAAAACTGATATTTCCATTGTGTTTAGAATGACTAAAATAGGATAAATACATAATTTCAGGGGTTACAAAGGCCATATGCCCACCTGTTGGTGTATGATGTCTTGTATTCCGTCGCAGTTTAATCCAGGGAGTACTGGTGCAGCACCTAGACAGGCCAGACGGTGGTCCCGCTAGCCGGTTAGCGGGCCGTGGGGGTTGCAAGGGGGGCATGAGGCCCCCTTGCATAGCAGGGGGTGTAGGGGGGCGCAACCCCCCGCTCGAATTTTTTATTTGAGGCAATTGTAGTCTAATCCGGATTAGGGTGGCAATTGTAGTTTAATCCGGATTAGGGTTTTTTCGCTATATATTTGTAGCGAGGGTTTCTTTCTCTGTAATGCAAGCAATACTAAGAGGTGTGAGGACGAGCGTTGTAACCCTATTCTCCATTGATAGTGAAGCAGGATCTCATCTCACCGGGGACGTAGGCAACCTTGCCGAACCTCGTAAAATCCGTGTGCATTGTTTGTTTTGTTTTCCATTATCTTCTGCATCATTTTAGGGTTGCGTTTCTACACCACCGAGATCAACCAATGAGATGAACGCCAAAAAAAATACAAGATCTCGGCGAGATCTTTTTTTTTTTTTTTTTTTTTTTTTGCGAGGTGTGGCAAAACCGAGATCTTAAACCTTAGAGAGAAGAGAGGATAGCTCAAAGGAGGCATCTTTCTCCTCAAGGGCCAAGGAAGGCTTGAAGATGTCACTTTGCAGATGGGCTTGGAATGACTTAGTACCCTATTGACATCACAAGTTGTATTAAATACTAAGAAGCGATAGAAAGAGAAATTTCATACCTTCCCTTCACTAACAGCATAACATAAAACCATAAATAATTCGAAAAGAAAGGAAGAAAGACACTATTTCCCTTACACCAATGGTAGACAAATAATAATAACTTAACATGTCCTATTTCTATTAATTTCAGCTACTGACATGGTGATGGCCCCAGCCCAATGGTTAGGTTGCTCCATTGTGACCTAGTGGTTGAGGGTTCGAGTTGGGAAACAGCTTCTCAACGAAGCAGGGGTAAGGCTGCGTACGTTACGACCCTCCCTAGACCCCACAGTGGCAGGAGCCTCGTGCACTGGGTACGCCCTTTACTGACATGGTGATGGCCTGCTGGATGCGTAGTTATCAAGGTGTCACCGCCTGGGCTTCCAAGAGCCTTGGTTGCCTTGTTGTTGTCACCTTGCATCCAGGCCCCCTCCAACTTCTTGGGTTGCCTAGACATCATAACTATGACTGGAAGAATTTATTTGCATGTATTTTTTCTGTGCTTGAATTTTTATGGCACCATGGAGTTAAACATATACTTGCATGTTGAATTTTTTTTTTTCCTGTTCTATTCTATATTATTTTATTTTGTTCTACTTTTCTTGCAGCCAAACTGTTATTCAAGAGTAATAAATGTTCATGGTGACGAGCATATAATTATTTTTGCAAAAAGAGATATTAATAAATGGGAAGAACTGACTTATGACTACAGTTTCCTTTCAAGTCTTAATGCTTCATGAATTTTCTTGTAGTCTTTAGATTGTCCGTATGTTCTTAAATTCCTCTTTTGAATGTGTACAGATTCTTTTCAATTGATGAACAACTAGCATGCTATTGTGGCTTCCCCAGATGTCGTGGTGTAGTTAATGACACTGAAGCAGAAGAACGAATGGCAAAGTTGTGTGTGCCTCGTACTGAATTGATTGACTGGAAGGGAGAATAGGAAGTAAGAACCGTATATCAAAGTTTTCGCTGTTCTCTTGATTGCACTGGCGCATGCAGCTGAACTATTATCTTCAACTTGGTTACTGGTTGATATCGTAAAGAAGGAAAATGACATATATCCTACAGATAAAAAGTATAAAATGATAGGGTTATTTGCAATCTTAGGAGACTGAAACTCCCTTTTTAATCATCCATTCTCTAGATATGGTTATGGATTCAAGGTGTTGGTTGATAGAGATTACCAACTACTTTCTTTCTTTGGTTTATGAAACTTTTATTGATTGAATTTTCATCTGGGGTTGGTGTTTTTGGACCAGTGTGAAGCTGGAGATGGTACAGAAAAAGTCCAATGAATGGAATCTCCATCAGGATAGGTTCCTTCACACTGATTTTTTCTAGTAAGAAGCTTGTTATTTCTTTATCTAAAATGGGTAGTTAAGGTTCTGTGCTTTAGCATTGGAAGGATGAAGTCTCCTAAGTTTCAGTTGTTGTTATCGTCTCTTTCCGGAACCTAGAATGGGATTACGCAGCCTTGAGTTACAATCACTGTGTCAGTTCTCGATACAAATCACATATGCGGCTGATAAGTATTGGAATTTACTAATTCGGTACAAAACACCAGGAGACGATATGTTGAAAAAAAAAAAAAGGGTGTCTCAGTATGTCTCAACCAAGACAGTTTGATACATACTGAGACACTCTGCCAGCAGCAGCAACTGCCACCACCACCGCCCCTGCTGCACAGCGGCAGCAGCAGCAGAGCAGCAGAAATCACAAAGGTAGTGCAGGAAGAAGGAAGAGGAAGGAGGAGGAAGAGGTATGGGGGCTTACGGCATACCTAGTTTGAATTCTCCATATGCTTCCTTGGTCCCTCCGGGCGCCATCGAGTGCTCCCTCTCGCTCTCTCTCTCTCTCTCTCTCGGAAGAGAAAAGAACATGCAACCTCAGGTGTATTAGGGATATATAGTCTCACACAGTTAAAGCAACAAACCTTCTTTAATAGCCTCTATGTAAACAAGGACTACTGTACCTAAGGTCCATATCTAGGGTATACACCCTAACTAAAAGCCCCTATTCTGAAATACTTTTGTTCAGAGATATGAATTGATAAAATATGTTATATTCCGGATTAATCACGTTTATATTGAATTTGGACCATATAATACTAACTGTAAAATTATGTTTATAAATCATCCCTTATTTTGAAGTTTAATTCCAGTAAGCCCCTCCCCTTCAACAATATTTATTTAATCACCCTAGATTTTCTTCATATTTTTCTTATAGGCCCAAAACCTTGACATAATTATATAATTGCCTTAGGTTTTGTGTTATCTGTTGCATTTATTCTCTTTTGCTTTCAATCAGTATTTTTATTGTAACAAATATTTTTAAAATTTTGGCCAATTTCAAAATTTTGAAAATTGATGGAAAATATTCGATTTTTACAGGTTAGATATTAGATAATTATTTGATAATATTATATGTTGTTAGCCTTGCATATATCTATTACTTGGGTGAATTCTCAAAATATTTGAAAATTCTTGAATTTTGTTTTTTTTTTGGTGATTCAGAAAATTAGAAAGTAGAATATTAGGGTAAATTTTTGGTTTTTTTATTTCTGCAATGATCTAGAGTTTTCTAAATAAACATGCCAATAAATAATTACCCTTATGATTTATTTATGAATTACTAGTGGAATCTGCTACTCTTATGAATTACCCTAAATGTACAAACATCCACATGTCAATAGCAATGGTGATTGGGAATAAATGGGCTTGGCTGGAGGCTTGGGCATACCCCCCTAGCCCATTTAGTTACAAGTTATTTGGTCTGGGCTTATTGGCCAGTACATTTAAGAGTCTGACTCAACCTGCCTCACCGACATGATTCCGGCCACCCTTACAGGTGACCATCAATGGCCAGGTTTTGAGGTTGGACATGCTCATACTTAAGATTTGTAGGAGAACTGTGCTGTTCCAGTGATGGGATTCTAGTTTAACTTTACAAATTTTAGAAGTAATTACTCTGCAAAGTTGTTTTTGATTTTTGGGCGGGTGGTAGGGGTGGAGGGAGAAGCTTAATCTGACTACAATTTATATGGTCCTATATAAAATGAATTCCTTCACAGCAAGGATGAAAGTTTCTATATCTGTCAGCCATTTATAGAAGATGCATGGTGGATTTGTATGGAAAAGCATGCATACACTGGAACAGTGAGGCATGTAAATCAAATATATTCCATGGGACTTCATACTCTAATGCTTACATGACTATGTATATGCTTAAAAAACTCTTAAAAAACTACTTAAGCTATACATTGGAGCAGCATTGTGTTAATTATGCAATCCCTGATATGAAATTGATTTCTCTAAAATATTTCAAATTTTTCTGCAATAATATTCACTTAAAAATAACAAAAAATAAGCCTTTTAGTTATGAACCCTTTAAATTCTAGTTCTTTTTTCAACTTTTGGATGACCGACAGCAATGAAATTGAAAAAGTATGCAAACACACATAAATCACTTGTCCTCTCTAGATCCATCCAATCCCACACATCCTCATCTCTTCCATTCCCAATTGTGAAGCCCTCAGGCTTCTTCATCTCGCTTTTGCAAAAGATCTCATGATTTTCCAAAAGCAGATCAGGTCTCTATTGAATTCATCATCTCCTCCCTCCATCTCTTCGAATCTCTCTCAGGTCTTTGCATTAATCTCCTCAAGTCTCACCTCTTCCTAGTCGGGGTATCTGATTCATCTAAAGCCTGTTTGCTTGAGCTCATGGGATTCCTGCTTGGCTCTTTCCCTGCCAAATATGTTGGTTTTCCGCTCATCTCTTCTAGGTTGACAGCTCATCAATATTCCCCTATACTAAGCCAAATCCTCAAAAGGCTTCAGCTTTGAAAAGGAAAGCTCCTCTCCTATGCAGGTCGCCTAGAGCATATCTAATTTGTCCTCATTCTTCTTACATCTATTGGTGAGGAGTCTTCCAGCTTACTAATTCCACTATTTAGGCCATTGAATTCCTCGTTTGCATCTTCTCATGGAAAGGTGCCGATTCTGTCAAATTCCTGCACCCCATCTGTTGGTCTTCCATTTGTCTTCCTGAGTTGGAAAGAGGCCTTGGATTGAGAAGGATCAAAGATGCCAACTCCGCTAGCATTCTCAAGTTAATCTGGAAATTGGTCTCCAAGCAATCCAGTATTTGGGTCTCTTGGGTTTACTCTTCCCTTCTCCATGAAGATTCATTGTCGACCATCTTTATGAACCAGAATTCCTCCTTGGTTTGGCACAAAATCCTTCAAGATAGACCTTGCCTTAAGAGCTATCCGCTCCTGCATTGGGAATGGTGCCTCCACTTCCCATTGGCTAGATAATTGGCACCCCAACGAAGTCCTCCTTAGAGTAGGACCTAGATTAGTCTACTCTTCTAGCCTCCCCAAGGACACCCGTGTCTTTTTAATCATCTCTACTGGCTCACGGTCCCCCCTAGATATTTCCTCTCTTTCTACCATTTGGACCTCTCTTCCCTCCCTTCTTCTATTTATAGAGGTGATAGAGTTATTTGGTCCCCCTCCTCTCCTTGGCACCTAGTTCGATCAATCGGCCCCTTTATTCCTTAGCATAAGGTAGTCTGGTTCAAATTTCACATTTTAGCAATCCAAAGAACTCCCTCGTATCTTCAATCATTTCCAATGGCTCTTGGTCTCCTCCTCTGGTCTTCCCTCCTCTTTCCTCCTTTTGGTCCTCTCTCCCAGCTCTCCATCTTAGTGGAAGAGAGGATAGATAGTCTGGTCCCCTTCTCCCTCTGGCCGCTTCTCTTCTTCCTCTACTTGGCATCTTGTCCACTCTTCAAGTCCCACTATTCCTTGGCATTAGGTAGTTTTGTTCAAATCTCACATCCCTCGTCACAAGTTCATCGTTTGGAGAGCCTTCACACTGAGTCCTTCCTTATCCACCACCACATCTCTGTCCCCCTTACTTGTTGCTTTTATTAGAATGGTTCAGAAGATACAGTAACCTGCTCTTTGACTGCCCTTTCACTTCCACCATATGGAAGCATGTCCTTACCAAATGCTGGCTTCCTAGGAGAAGACCCCTTCCCCTTATGAGATAATGGATTTGGATTGATATGACCTTCGCTGGCAGCATTATCTGTGTTGTTGGGAAACTTGCTTCCGGGGCCGTCATCAACTATATTTGGATGGAGCGTAATCTTCGTAGATGGACTTCCAACTTGAGATCATTTAGTAAAATTTGGAATTCCATCTACTTTAACGTCTCCTCCAAGCTTGCTATAATCCCCACCCACCCGCGCTCAGTTATTGATTCCCCAAGAAACAACCTTATTATTGTTTTCTAGGGCTTGCTTTTGTCTATTTTGACCTCCCCCACCCCCATGGTTTTAAGTATCGGTGCGTATCGTGCCGTATCGGCTGATACGTATCCGTATCGGTAGGCATCGGCACGATACATAACGATACGCTACATGGAATTTTGGGCCCTCTTTTACGTATCAACGTATCGATCGTATCGTATCATGCCATATCGATACGGTATCGATACGTACGATACTCTGCGATACGAACTTTTGAAAATATGAAAATTCCTATGAGTATCGCTACCGTATAGGTACGTATCGACTGTATCGTATAGTATCGATCCGTATCGTATCGTATCGGTACGATACGGCTACTTAAGTGTGAATGTGCCTTTTGTTGTTTGAAACAAACACTTCAAACTCTCACCAACAGTTTTCTATATTTCTCTTCTTTCTTCCCCTTTGATTCACACACCTTTTTGGAGACTCAAATGGTAGATTGAAAGAAACATTGTGGAAGTGAATGGTTCAAAGAAGGAGAAAAACATAGTCCAAGAAGAACCTTGAACTTGAAAGTTGAAAATTTTGAATAGTAAGTTCTTGAATCTTTACTCACTTTTTTCAACTTTAACCTTAGATTTTCAAGTTTTTTTACAAATCTAAGGTTCATCATACTTAGAATCACATTTTGTGTTTTCATCATTATTACATGAAATCATTGGATTTATAAGGATTTACAAACTTTTTTCAAGAGAAAATGAGGGTTTCAATTTTTTTCAAATTTCTTAGATCTACTCATGCTCAATGATTAAAAATGTTTAGATTTTTTATATGTTATGTAAAAACAAGTGTTCTACAACTTCCATGGAAAATTTTGATTTTTCTCAAAAAAATATGTCTATCAATACGATACCCTCATCATTTTGAACATTTTCAACTCAATATATTTGTCTATCAATACGATACCCTCTACTTAATTATTTATGCATTTTACATGTTATATATAGCTTTTTTTAACTGTTTTTTTATGCAAAAGTGTATAAAAATGTGTTCCCTATCCATTTATCTGCGTATCTTAGCGTATCTCCGATACAATACGATACCCTCCGATACGTATCTTAATTTTGACCGACCGATACGGCGACCGATACCGATATTTTAATCCTTGATCGTGATGAAGTATAAATGTTCAGAGCTGAAGCCTATACACTTGGCTGGGAATCTCAATATCCAATAGTTAGGAACTCAAGTAATTTTATGTGCTATAGGCTGTTGCTAACGAGAAATCCTTCACACTGTTAATAGTTGGTTGCTAACAAGAAATCCTTCACACTGTTTAATAGTTGGTACTCCAATCGGCTCTAGCTAGGGCCAGGCCTAAATTGGCCGTAGGAGTAGTATTGAGAAATGACATGCATAGTCTAAGGTTTTGTCCCAAGTATGACATCAGATAAAGCCGATTGGAGGGTGAGGATCCATGAAGCCGATCCCCTTTAGCTGATATTTTCCTGGCTCAATGGTGCTGTTCTTCTTTCCTTTTACTTCCTTTTCTCTTATTTTGTTCATGCATTGATCCGTGTAGCCAACCCCATTAAGTTGGGATATAAGGCTAAGGTTTTTGTTGTTGTATGCACACCAAAGAAAGGTAGTTACATGTGCCCGTCATTTGTATGGATGACCTTTGACAGTCAATGTTTCCATCATCTTCACAAAAAAAGGTTGCGTCGATGCACTTGAAACAAGGGTGGAATCTCATTTGTTCCTCTATTCCGTTTGGCTGCATTTCCCTGATTCATTAATTGAAATTGTAGAGCACAAGTTTGCACAGTTGCACATATCATAATTCAAAGGCAGTTTTATAAATCAATCATTTCTAAAATAATAACAGTTGTATGATAAATATGTTTCAATTATGATGGGAATCCAAGCAATGGAGTAAGGCTTCTGATTCCATTTGTTTTTATTTGTGACATCATGGTACTTTAATCAAATGATTTGTAGTCTCATCATGATATAAAATAACAACACTGGGGCTATCACATTGTTTGTGATTACGTGCATTTACTTCAAAAAGAAGGAAAAAGAAAAGGAATATATATATATATATATACATGCACACACACACACACACACATATATATATTTAAATGAAAAAAGCAAAATGTAGAATTCTTTTATTGTTTCTGTTATCTGAATTTGTGTTTATTGAAGATGTAATAACATTAAGAATTTGTGCTAAACTTTTTGTGCTTTTCTTCTTCATCAAATACTACTATATGATAAAATATGATAAATTGATGCTCATAAAAGAATCAACTGATGTTGAGATGGGAAGTTGTTTTTACAATATATACTCTTAGTTTTTGCTAAATTGCCATTTTATTGTATTATAGGATGTAGCGTCAAAGATCATGGCTTTCTCCCAGCAAGGATCACGCACGGTTTGTATCCTCTCTGCAAATGGAGCAATCTGTAATGTCACACTTCGCCAGCCGGCAACTTCTGGTGGCACCGTGACTTATGAGGTCTGGTTGAAACTGCATTGATATCTCATTTCACATCAATTCAAATCATATGTGATATTAGGTTACTAGCTATATGTATATTGGTTATTGATAAAGATAAATATCATGCACTGAACGTGGATTTTTTCCCCTTTTCTTTCTGATTTTGGCCATCAATATTGAAATGCAGCACATGGACACCTGACTGTTATTTTGAGAAAGATATCCAGGCTTCTTTGTGTGGCCAATATGGGAAGGCTTCCTATGTGATTCACCTAATTGTTCCACATGGAAGGAAGATGTGGGAACTTTGACCATTTGATAGCTAGGGCTTGGCCTGGATTGTCCGTGGATCAAATTTCAGAGGCCATATTCAACGTTAATCATCTCCATGGCTCCATTTATTGGCACTTCCCTTGTATTTTCGACCATCCATTTGTTTTCCACCAATTTTCGGAAGATTCATTTTTCTAGTGAATTTTTGAAGCTTTATTTGCTACATGGCCTACTCCATTTGGGCTGATACTTGGCATGTGAACCAGGATTTTTTTATCCAAAAATGGCCCTTGGCTTCAACTGGACCCCGTATCCCATATAACTTCCCTTAGATCCATGAATGGGGCCCATGCCCATAGGGTACAAAATGACCAAAATTCTCTCTGGTCTCAAGTTGATGTAATGTTTAGGAAGCAAGCCCCAGATTCTTGCAGCAGCAGCAGCCCTAGGACCAGATGGTCTCATCAAGGCCATTTAATGGGCTCTCAAGAGGTCTCCGGTGGAATGATGCTGTAGAGAGGGGAGGCCACTTGTTATGGCAACTATAAATAGTCCTCACATCAAATGAGCGAGGGAGAATAGAGTACTGCCTCTCTCTCCATCCTAACAAGAGAATGCTTCAACTCTTTCTGTAAGAAGATCATACCTACATACAGATCTTTTATAGGAAACTATTTCAGAGCTGAGAATGCTATGCCATATGGCATAGAAAGCTGATCACATGCCATCAGAAGACAATGGCTCATGTCATTGTTGTCTCTTTTTATTGATCACTTCAGAGATTATACACTTAACATAAGATTGAAAGCTATGAGAAATTGAACCCCACTTACTATCAATCAATACCTAATTTACGCCTCAAATATTCTTTCCACCTCAAACAAATTTGTTTTGGATAGCATTACTTCTGTTAATGATTCTCAGCATTTTCATTGAGCTCTCTTGAATTTATTTATTGCCATTTCCCTTCCTTTATTATTGTTTTCTTTCATATGGGCAAGTGAGACCAACATTGATGTTTTTTAAGTTGGATAGAATTTGAATCCTCCCTTTGTTTGCTCCTTGATTTGGGTTATTTATAGGAAAGAATGGAGAATTGATACTTTTGACTTTATGATGATCGGTATCAATTTCCTTGATTGGAGTATTAAATAGCTCCTTAGGATCACATCTTCAAAGGTTTAACCACTTTCCTTAATTTAATGGTTTATAATTTAATAGTTTCAAAAATTTCTCCAACTCTTTAGGTTCCATTTGTTACCAGTTAAAACCATGTAAAGTGAAAATTTTAGAACTAAAATTGTCAGTTGTTTATACTCATTTTACCTTATAATTTTCCTGTTACATATCCTCTAGGAAAATTACTTTACATTGAATATGAGATACCTCTAGGAAAATTACTTTACATTGAATATGAGATAGTTGGCAGATGATTACCAGAATTAATTAAAATAACCATCAGTTTTGGTCGATGAAATGGTTTTCCATAATTAACTTAAGAAGGCATTTATAGCTTATTTTTTGATTTCATTGGCCTTCTCCCAAGCTGATTCGATGGTCTAACTAGGTTGAGCCGACCTGAGTCCCTTTTGGTTCTAGTTCAAGTTGGTTTTAAAAAGACATGGGATTATTGATCATCTTTTTTTGAAAAACATATAAACATGTAAATTCTCTTGTCTAAGAACATGCTCTATGATGGATATTTTGTTTGTTGTTTAGACACTTTTGTGCAGAATTGACATGTTCTCTTCTGGGCATATCATCTTAAAAGACATTGCATACAGTTGTCTTAATATTCATGCATTTCTTTGTTGGACCCACTAATTATAGAGGGTCATTAACCTGTGTTGGAGTCCTGCCTATTCGGGGTCCTGGGAGCATTGTGTATGGAGTCTGTCGTAACCTTTGGCATTTTTGCACAAAGTGGCTGCACTCAAGACTCCAAACTGGCAGCCTGAACCTTTGAAAATTGCTATAAGCAATTATGTTCCTTTATTCTTCAAGAACAATTTCTGGGATTAATGCCCTATTCTTTGATAAAGAGGGCATGCCTAAGCACAACGGTAAGGTTGCTCCATTGCGACCTAGTGGTCGCGAGGGTTCAAGTCGGGAAACAGCCTCCCCGCGAAGCGGGGGTAAGGCTGTGTATATTATGACCCTCCCCAGACTCCGCAATGGTTGGAGCCTCGTGGATTGAGTGTGAGAAATATGGCCAAAAAGGTGCAGCTGATTAATGGCCCAGTATACTGTATTGGCCCTGCCAAAGCACTAAATAATTACTGGGCAGGGAATTACCTTGCCAGCCGCGTGGAATGGAGTACCCCACGCCAAGGTAATGGGAGCATAGGAGGGGGTGCTGCACAGTTCAGATTTTTTTTTTTTTTGGGGGGGGGGGGGGACATGTCAAGGGAGAGAGATTGTGAGAGGGAGTATGACTCTCGCAGTGTGGCCATCATTTCTCATAACTATCTGGAGAAGCTATAAAATTCTTTAACAAAAGACTCAGAGAAATTAAAGTTCTAATGGAAGAGACACTGAAAACTTCCCATTTTGTTTCATGGGCAGGTGCATAGGAGGGTTCATTGTAATGTGACCATCAAAGGATCAGTTGTTTCCATAGAGCCACAAGTAGTGTGTAACTGCAGCATTAGTCATGGACCATATTTGTTTGCCTGGGGAGTAACGTGTTAATTTTCATCCTTAAAGAAGGTGCTTAACTCAGTACCTTTTGCAGAACCTATAATGTACTTATCAAGCTTAAGACATTATATCCAGATTGCAGTATTGTGCCATAAGGCCCTTGTGCCATAAGGCCTGTAACCAACTTGGAATGTAATTACCTAATTAAAAGTGCCTGTTTCTTCATTGTTCTTTTCCAATGTCCATTCCAAAGATATTCCCCACCTCCCTTCTTTCACAATCGTTTAATATTGTTGTTGCTCTTTCTGAGCCCTTATTTGTTTAATCTATGATGATCCCTCCTAATTTGTTTCATTTTTCTTTAGTTTTCTTTTTAGATGAGGTTATTTAGTTTCTAATTTCAGTACCTAGTTAGTTTCTATTTCCAGTTTTTGTAACTAAAGGACTTTCTATTTTGTAAGTTTCTATTTTCAGTTTTAGTAACTAGGTGAGTTTCTAATTTTTAGTTTCCTATTTCATTTTTTGGAAACTAAAGTTATTTTCTATTTTATGTAACCCCCCATCATTATTATAAATAAAGGAGAGCTCTCATTAGTAGAGACACGATTGATGAATAAAAAAAAGAAGCTTGCTGTTATGTTTCTGCTGGGACTGCCGTGTGTTTGATCACAGTGGAAGGGAGTGGTCTTTGATCCATTCGATTCCTTGCGGTGGGAAGCCCGGGAGGATCTATATAAGTGTTTTCTTCTTCTTCAAGTTCTTCAAGCTATTTCTCTCATCTTTTCTAAAGTATACAAGGTGATAAAGTGCTGGTTTGCTGTCACAGGTATTTAAATCCATTCCTTATTCAGTTCTGCCCAGGCCTATTCCTTCATCGGCTTTGGCTGATATTTTGACCAAAGATTCACCTCATCCAATGATGAACTTGATCCAGAATTGGGGCTGTTCTGAACAGCCAATCTCAAGTTGTTAAAAATCTCCTTATTTCTGCCCTATGGTGAATGTTATTCTGTTTTCAGACCTAAAACCAGAATCAATGGCACTAATCTGTTTGCTTCTGATTCAATGGATGTGTGTTCATGATTTATGATCTGATATGACCATATACCTATATCTGATTAGTCCTTTCTGCTGGTTTATGTTCTGATTTTCTAAGCTCCAGTTTCTGAATCTGAAATTCTGATTACAGATCTGTTTTCTTCCTTAATTCTGATTTGTTTGTTTTGTTATTCTGCTGTGGTTATTCTTGGTTGTTCTTCTGATAAAATGAACTTATTTGAACTGTTTATGTTCACTGGTTTATTCCTGCTTGGCCGACACTGATCTGTCCTAAGTAGTACTGGTTCTGGAGATCGACAGCTTACTGGTCTGCTTTTATATTCTGCTGGACTTCTTATATCATTCTGGTTTTTTTTGTTATGTTGTTGGGCTGGTTGTTTAGTTGTTCTTTGGTTTAAAAAATCCTGCAGTTTGGGTCTAGTTTGACTCATCAAATCTAGTCCTACATTAATGTTGAGATGGATGTGTGACAAAATTAGGAGGGTTAAGTAAGGAATGACTGACTGTATTAGAGTTTATTTGGGAGTTGCCTCGATTCATGACAATTTTGAGAAATTCGTTTGAAGTGGTATGGTCATGTTTAATAGTGGCCTTGGGATGCACTAGTAAGGAGGAGTGATCAAATTCAGATGTTAGGAGCTAAAAGAGCGAGTGGTAGTCCTAAAATGACCATGAGAGAAGTAGTGAGGCAAGAAATGCAGAGTTTAAGTATTGACTTTAGTATGACCTCAAATAGAGTTGTTTGGAGGGCAAGTATCCATGTAGCCCAACCCCATTTATGTGGGATGTTTTGAGGTGGTGTTGTTTCCCTTTCTTTTTTACTTTTATTATTATTTTACCCTCTCACAGATCCATGTAGCCGACTCCATTTAGTTGGGAGAAGGCTGAGTAGTTGTTGTTTGTACTTCGTGTATCTTGAACAATTTTCCTGATGCCCAGTCACCAAAATCCTGGGGCAGAGACTTCAACTGCCACAAGAAATGTGAAAGAGATGAGAGTGTTGTGTGGGATGCTATTATTATGTGGATCGTTCTATGGGCAACACTACAACAGCAGCAAGAATCATCTTAAGGGTGGCCCATCACCTCAATACATGGGCCAACCAGCTTGTGCTGGGCCCCACTATCAGCTGGGGGGTTTTGGGTCCCTCTAACCCAAATCATGGAGTTTAAGTGTGCCTTGGACGGAAAGCTCCAAAGCTTCCTTGATTGGGCATGCTTCTAGAAGATTTTGATTTGTTTCCTTTATTAGTTTGTCTTGTCCAAGGGAATGTCGTTTCTTCAGTCTCGCTTTTTTAGAGACTTTCTTTTCTTCATAAGTTTCCTTTTCCTTTATGTTTCTATTTTGAGGTTTCATACTTGGGCCTATAAATTGTAACAGACCCATAGAGGTCTCCGCACGATTTTAATGAAGATTGAAGCTTGCTTTTGTGCAAATTATTGTCCTGAAAGAGGCTGCGACTGAGAGAGTCTATGTTAGGTGAGATGCCTTGGCTAAGATAGCCAACTATCCCATCCCCCTTCTATCAATCAATTCCCCCTTTTCTCTTTTTTCTTAATTTCTGTTTTCTGTGTGTGATTAAAACCATTTAAGACTTATTGGAGTATCTTCTGAGGTTCTAGTTTGGTTGCTAATTCAGTAAATGTTGGGGTTCAAAACCATGCCTGCACTTCTTTCTCCTGAAACTGAGACTATTTTTTGTCTGCTGATTTCAGTACTCAACCATCAGTTGAGTGTGATTTTTGGAGGAGTTATTCAGACCACCAGAAGCGCCCCTTCGACCAGAGTTTGGTCCCTTTTTGAGACCTGGTTTTGGAGATATCATAATTCTCTTCTTTCTTGACCTAATTCAAGATCTGGTCAAACTTGTACAGCCATCAACTCAATCTTATATTTAGAGAATCTGACAGGCCTTCCATAGGCCCTACTTGACCTGATTTCAGCCTCAGAGGCCTATTCTGTGAGTTATTATGGTTCTCCTATTTGACCTAATTTTCAATGACTAAGGTAACTTGCGTCCTGTCCAGAATCTCAGTCTGATATTTTGGGGTTTGTGCCATGTTATTGGGGCCTAGTTTCGAATGGTTTTCGAGCTGTAACTAGTGTCCACATATAGATGATATAATTGCAGTCTTATTTTTCCGGTTTTGACCTAATCTAGGCTCAGCCAATTGGGTATTCTTGAGTTGCTACTCATTGCCTATTTAGGTTATGCTATAGACCTCTACTGCTAGTTGATGTTGGGATTATTAGAGGGTATTTTGTCTATTGTTTGGGACTATTACATGTACTGATATTAGTACCTACATCAGTGACTGTTTATTGATCCTAATTGCGGTTGGGTTGTCCGACCTAGCCTTACATAAGTAGGGGTAGCCTTAGCTATTTGAATCTTCAAGTTATTTTCATGTCATTCATTGATCCCTGGTTCTGACGCTGCTTATCTTTTGTTCCTTATTTTTCTTAAGAGAAGCGTGGAAGGCATTGAACTGAGCTTGGTTGCCCACATAAGTGTAATAGATGTGAATACAGTTTCTTGTTATCTCCAGGGCACAAACACCTATGGGTACTTCTTAGCATTCTCTTTATGATTAAAGTCAAGACAGAATCATTTTTTAGGGTCTGACATGGAATATATAGAGGTTCTAAATGTCTCTCAATCCAAAGTTGTATCCTTATTCTGAAAGTCAAAACATTAGGAAATTAAAGACAATATGGATAATACAACAGGAATGAGAACACTGCTACAGTTAAGAGAATCAAGCTGAAGCACCTAGAGATATTCGAGCTCTAGATTTTTCTTATTTTATGTGGTGATGGAGCTAGTGGGAAACCTTTTCTTAAAATCTGGTTTATTGTGTCTGTCTGGAATTATCAATGAAACGAAATTTATCTATGGTGAAAACCATAGTTGGATATGAGCTGGAAATTGTTCAACAATCCCAAATGTGATTTCTTGGTTTACATTCCATGCTTAAACCTTTCCATGCAGGGCCGGTTTGAGATAATATCTCTGTCAGGTTCATTTTTACTTATGGAAAATGGTGGTACTCGCAGTAGGACTGGTGGTTTGAGTGTATCATTGGCAGGATCGGATGGTCGAGTCTTGGGTGGTGGAGTGGCTGGGATGCTAATGGCAGCGGGCCCTGTTCAGGTTCTGTCCAGTACTTTCAGTCCCCTTTTGTCTTATGTCTTCAATTTTTTATCTCTACTAATGTTTGTGTTTCCTGTTGGACAACACTAGGTTGTGGTGGGAAGCTTTGTCGCCGATGGTAAAAAGCAAAAGCCAGAACGCCAGCCTTCATTAACACCAGCACCCCAGATTGTAGGACTAGGGGCACCAGTCGCCACAGGTAGCCCCCCCTCTCAAGGGGCCTCAAGTGAGTCATCTAGAGAGCCCGGAAGCCCCCTTAACCACAGTTCTGGAGCCTGCAACAACAATGGCCAATCAATTCAGAGCTTGTCAACGTACGCATCTATGGGATGGGGCACTCATTCTGCAAACTCTCACTAAAATGATGCTGACGTGACTTTGCTGCCGCAAGCTAACTGTATCATGCGGTCTTAATTTTAGTTCATAGTTTACATTGAAGGTG
The DNA here is from genome assembly GCF_013358625.1 of Macadamia integrifolia. Lineage (NCBI taxonomy): Eukaryota > Viridiplantae > Streptophyta > Magnoliopsida > Proteales > Proteaceae > Macadamia > Macadamia integrifolia. The sequence goes on along the minus strand of NW_024870462.1, from coordinate 106,438 downwards.
AATATCATTGAGGTGCTAACCACGGGGGAAATTCTTGAAGAGATCATCTTGGTCTTGGATGGATATCATCTTGGTCACTAGATGCGATTCAGCGTTCCTACAGAATGGTTCACAGGGAGGATCTGAAGTGGCTCTCTGCCTAATATTTTTCCAATTTTGAGTTGCTGACACGTTCTCACCCTGGAGCTTGGACTGAAACAAGTCTCATCTGTTCAAAGCCAAGATATGGTTACATTACCACGTAGATTTTCAGGAAATTTGTTTTCCTTTTATTATCAATTATGAGAAGTTTGGCTGTTAATTTTTAACCTCAAAATGTAGCTTCCAGTTATTCCTATTTGAAGATGATTATGAGTATACTAGTTGAATCTTCTGCATCTATGGCTGTTGGTTGAACTTTCCGGTAGGTGTATGGTAGATGTGTCTGCTTGTGCTTGTGGCCTTGAAGACTGGTTTCCGCGCAAGAACCAGGATGACAGATTTAGTTCAAATACTCAAGAACTGTCTGCCACTGCAGACCTTGTTGAGTTTCTGTTTTCCCATTAAACTGAATGATTTGGTTGGGTTAAAGGGGCATGATCACTGTAGCTCTTTTGATAGTGGTAAACTTTCAGGCCTCCTGGTGTTGAACCCTTTGATGGAGTACTACACTGGCTCATGGAATGATCTCTGTGGCTCTTTTGATAGTGGTAAGCTTTCAGGCCTCTTGGTGTTCAACCCTCTGATGGAGTACTGCATTGGCTCATGGATTTACCTCTGTGAGTTGACTGTTTGAAGAAAAATATGCCAAAAATGTTTGGGGTCAATCTGGATTGGACCGCAACTGGGAGCCTTTGTAGTTAGTCATAGACTTAAGATTTAAACAGTACCTTTACTGTATGGTTCATCGTATCTTGCAAGCCATACAGTTGTTTGACTTTTGTGTGTGTGTGTGTGTGTGTGTGTGTGAGAGAGAGAGAGAGAGAGAGATTCAAATCTTTTGAGGTCGTGTATACCCCAAAATTCTCTATTTAAATTTCATTTTAAGTAGAATTTGTTAAATGATAAAACGGAGTTAAGATTATAAAATACATACATGGGAGGGTGTTTTGTTGAATGTGAATCTGAAATTTGACCATTTTCATAAAAAGGAGGGAAACCAGCAGACATTCAAGATTGGTTATATCTAATTTAGGATTGAATCCAAAACATCTAATTGTGATTTTAGCTCATCCTCAACACCTAGAAATATATGTAACCTAAGTACTTTCAATCTATGTAGGAAAGTAAAAGCTCCAAGGATTTCTTTGACTAATTTGTATTAAAATATGCAAAAAATGTAACATATAAGAAATTTGAATATATTGTTTAATAAATTTAAAATAATTTCATATTCCACTTTTTTTTTTTTTTGTCTCCCACAATTGTTGAACCCAAGATCTTCTTAATATTTATTTTAGCAAAACACAATTTTTTGGAGTCGTTTACTTGGATAGAGTTTTCAGATTAGTTTTGATTTTCTCAACCCATTATCATTTTTGTGGGAGAGGGATCGTTACTTGTTCACATGGCTATTATACCAACACTCGAACCAATGAGAGAGAGAGAGCATGTGGAGGCATCAACCATGGGGCAAGGTGGGTTTTTTCATTTGACCCTGTGTTTGGAAGTGACCAGGTAGTATTATTTTCCCCCATTTTTATATATAACTCTTTTGATGTTTCTTAAACTTTTGGTAGTAAAGACTAAATATCTTTACCAAAAAAACAAGACAACTAAAGATCTTAAAAATCCAAATGCTCTTACACCCTAATCATCCTACAACCAGAGTGTTGGAGTTAGGGTTGAAATAGGGTTGGGTTGGGCCGGGTTTTTTAAAAACCTAATCTAACCCTAGGTCCTCAAAATTTAACCCATGCACCTCATGTTCAAGCCCAACCCTATCTGGTTCATGTCAACCCAACCGTGCCCTAATTGACCCTGTTAGGGCCGGGTTGGGGTGGGTTGGGCTAGGTTGAGTTGACCTTGGCTTCTGCAATGGTTGGATTAACCTTGATTGACATGTTTTTCCCATTCATATATTATACATTAAAAAATTATAAAAAAATGAAATACCAAATTACCAATAGAAACCCTAAATTTTAATATAAAAATTTGGGTTAAAATTCGGGTCGAATTGGATCGGGCTAAGGCCTCAACCAAGCCTGACCCAACCCTGACCCAGAGTTGGGGTTTTTCAACCCTAACTCGTCCTCAAGGTAAAAAAACAAGGCCCAAGCCCTGTTCGGGCTCAGGGTGGGCCAGGGTAGGTTCGGGTTGTCAAGGTCAAACTTTCACCCCTAATTGGAGTCCTGGGGCCACTCACACGGGGATGTTTAATGTTCTTTATTGCTTTCAATGAAAGTTGAATGGTTCTCATTCAACCCTAGTATGACCCGGTCCATGCAGTTGTGGGGTTAGTATGGGTCCATGGGACTAATCAGGCCCAAGGCCTAAATATCCGTCGTTAGCCCAAAAAAAAAAAAAAAACAAAAGCCAGGCCGGGGCAAGCCGGCATTCATGAGATGGAACCATAATTGAATCCAAACACAACCTGCGCCATTTCTCGTCTTTTCATTCTCGGCAACCAGTTAGAACCATTTTTCTTCTTTTTCATCTGACGACCACCTTTTCAAAGTCTGATGGTGATTTCCCCTGGAACGATCGACATTGTTGGTCTTTGAATAAAGCGAAATTTTTGCAGAGCTACAGTTTCTGCATTTGATTAAGCGACGACGTTTTCATATTCTATTCACAGTCGCAAATCCAAGTCAAGGAACGACTGGGAGCCTTTCGGATCCAAAAACGTAAGCCCTAGATCCGAAATCCCAACTCAGTCGTCGTCTTCTTCTCGAAGATTTTCGATTTGAGTTTTCTGAGTTCTCGGAGGTTCTTAAGTTAGCGATCCACGGGATCGGAGATGCCTGTGGCGGCTTCCGCTATCTATTTTTTGAATCTCCGCGGTGATGTTCTCATCAATCGCCTTTATCGTGACGATGTCGGGTGAGTATATTTCGAATTCATGAAATATGGGTTTCTTCATTTGATCGATCTTTGATGTTGTGGGTGGTTGTGAAGGAAGTGCGGTTTATTGATTTCCAGTTTTGAATGTATAATTGGTTGTAATCGCATATTTCAATTGTAGTGTCTATTCTTATATTACTATTAAATCAGACTTGAAAGAGATAGAGACACCGATTAGGGCATTAAGAATTACGGTACGTCAGTTTAGCTGGCAGAAATGTTTATACAAAAACCGGTTTCTGTTTTGGTTGGAGTAAATTTATGGTTTCGAGCGGTGATGGAATTTAAACACTAGTGGTGTTTGTTAACGAGCTAGATCTTCCATCGTTCGAAATGCTAGAATAAAGGTTGAGTCTCAATTTGAATATCTCTTTACAGATCAAGGAATATTGGTAGAGGGTTTGCATTCTAAACGGAAAATCTTACCTTAGACCACTTGCCAATATAAAGTTCTCATGATTAACAATTCGAAGGATTGCATTTTTTGCATTTCAATTCTCTGCCTGTTTTGTGTTAGAGATCTAAGTGGGTCACTAATCTGCTTCTTCCTCTTCTTTCTCAATGGGGTTGTGCACTGACACAGTAATAGCTTATGGAATTAGATGGTTATACCCAATCAACTATCCCTTGTTTATCCAAATATGGAACACTCAGAACGTCAGTCAAAGGGACTGGGAACTTTTGAAAATACACCCTCACACAATCAATTGGGATCTGTGGATAGAAAGGAACTGGCTAGTCATTGAAGGCCCAATTGGAACCAGTATTCAAATTGAGTAGGAGACTAAAGATTATGGGCTATACCTGTACAAAGTTTTTGGATGGAAAGTGTATATGCATAAGACATGGAAGTAGATCCTTTTTACCCCCTGTTTGTTGTTACTTCTATTTTAGAATCATCTTAGACAAGCTATAGTGCTCAACAATAAACTTATTGGCACAGAACCGTTACCGATTGATAGATATTTTTTAAATGACACAAGCAGATTTGAATAAAATATAAAGAACCAAAAGTGGCCATAGACTAAGATTAATCAGATTTTTTTTTGGTCTTGATAGAATTACTCTGGAACACCTTAAATACTTTTGTCAGAAAATTTACCAAATAGTTAAATTGCTGAGATAAAAGCTATCATATAGCTAGCTGTCTTACCTCTTAGGTTTGAATACCCTAATGAAGTACTCTCATTGTTCCTCTAGGTGTTGGTTCCATTCATTTAGAAACATACCCTCTGATTCGAGAGACTCACAATGTGCTTAGGAGAGGGAGAATACATTATGCTGTTTTCTTATTTCTACTTTGTAAACAGAGATAAATCATGAGTACATCATGTTTTACCCTTTGAGTCTATTTCACAAAAGAGAGATGAGAAATGCTATACCACGAACAATTAGGGTTGCAAAACTCAACATATGCATTCTCCTCCAATGTGGGCTTTAAAATGTATGAAAAATAAATATGGAAAAAAGAATTTCTGTCTGGGAGTGTAACCTACATTAGTGCTCCCTTGTATCTATCTCTCTCCTCCCCTGCCCTGAAATGACCTCTCTGCCCCCTGAATTGATTCCTTTCCAGAGGCAATCATTGGGTGTTTCCTGTCGGTGTAGGTTGCGCTCCCGGATAGGAAACACTCTCCCAATAAATAGTTAGATTTTACAGCCAATGTGTGGGAGGAAGAGTGGGTTTGTAGAGTTAGTAGCCCTACCTATTTGTACGCTAATACTCCTCAAGAAAGATAAATCAACAACAACAACAACAACAAACCTTATCCCAACTTAATGGGGTCGGCTACATGGATCCAAGCAAGGACTGAGATCAGGAAAAGTAAGTGAAAGGAAACAAATCACATAAATAGTAACGAAGTCGGACAGAACTAGGTGGGGTCTGCTACCTGGGTCGTGGACCTCCATCCGCTCTATTCGATGCCATATTTGGAGCAAGACCTAATCTGTGCATGTCTTTCCTCACCACTTCTCCTATGGTCAGTTTTGGCTTGCCCCCTAGCTCTTTTATATCCATCTATTTGGATCAGATCACCCCTCTTTCCCTTGCATCCAATGGCCTCCGTTGTATATGGCCATAGCATCTCAAACGACTTTCCCAAAGTTTATCATGAATTGGGGTAACTCCCAAGTCTACGCTAATGCTTGCATTCCTTATCTTATCTTTCCTAGTTTTCCTGCACATCCATCTTAACATTCTCATCTCCGCTACACACAACTTATCAATGTGCCGCTTCTTAACTGCCAAACATTCCACACCATATATCATAACCGAGTGTATGACTGTCCCATAGAATTTTCCCTTTTAAGTTTTATAGGGACATGTCGGTTGCACAAAACTCCGGTCGCACTTCTCCTTTTCGTCCATCCCACTTTAATTCTATGTGACATGTCATCCTCAAGAAAGATAAATCATGAACTAAAAAACTTCCTACTTTAGGTGAAACTAAGACCTGCCGATATTCTTAATCACATATGACCAAATTGGCATTACGGCCCTTATATTGCAACACTATGAATGTCAGCCCAATAAAATCTACTGATTGGTTCTGTGTTACTTTTTTGAGTTGTTTCTTTCTGGTTCAGATAGAATCAGGCTGACCACAGCATAGTGCTTGTTAGAACTTGGCATGCGTTCACAGCGTTAATTAATGTTACTCTTTTTTTTGGTTGATATATTGTATGATTGGTCCTGTACTCCACATTATGATTTTTCTTCTTTCTCTGGGGATACTGACATGTGTTTATGTATTAATTGTAATGATTCTTTTAGTGGGAATATGGTGGATGCCTTCCGAATGCATATAATGCAAACAAAAGAACTTGGTACCTGTCCTGTTCGGCAGATTGGAGGTTGCTCTTTCTTTTACATGAGAATTAGCAATGTGTACATTGTGATTGTTGTTAGCAGCAATGCCAATGTCGCTTGTGCATTCAAGTTTGTCGTTGAGGTACAAAATCATCTTCCTATACTTGTTTGTGTGTTTCCAATAGTGATTTCGTCTTTTTTTTTTTCCCGTAAACCTTGGGAGCAAGCTGCAGTTTTAGTTCTGGAAAAATATTAGTTGAAAATCTAGCTCAAGGGTTGCTGTTGCAGTGTGTTTACAAGTGTAGTCATTGGACAAGGGTTTGCTAATTTAGTTCCAGTACTTAGTAGTAGGAATATGCTTCATTTTCATTATACTTCTCACTTGAGAAAATCTTTTGTCATAGCTACTTGATGCAACATGTTCGTGTAGGTCCATTTTACATATTATAATCTTATAATGCTACTCTCTAGTGCAAATAAAATTGTTATATAAATGCATTGCTATTTGCTGTCCTTTCATTTTTCTACCTTTAACTGCTCAAAAGATTATGAGAAGGGAAATAGAAAGAATTTCCTAAAGAATGAAAGGGTTCTGAACTATATATTCCACCGAAAAATCGTGGTAAGAAACTGTCCTTGCCCATAGGAAACGATCCAATGCAATTGATTAAAGTATTGCATACCTATCGGTTAGATTATCTTACTGAGGGAGCAGGGAGAAAATTGAATATGATTTTGCATTCAAAATTTTCCCTTATTTTGAATGCTGGATTTTATTGTTATTGGCCTGGGTTATAACGGTTCATTATGTGGATTTTGGAAGTCTCGGTTGATACATTCTTTCTTATCTATGGGTCTTCAAAGCTTAGTATTCTGTCATTGTTGAATGGGAATTAATTTAATCAAAACATGTTAAGAAAGGGAAAGAAATAAAATCAGCCTCCAACATCCATTTATTTCACCCCCTGTCATTATCTATCACCTCCATTAGTGTGATAAGTAATGTCAACACATGCATGCATCAATCAAACCCATCAAATTGAGTTATGGGATTTCTGTCATTGATTGGATCTGCCCCTTTTACTTTACAGACTAGACATAAAGAAAAACTTTCACAAAAATACCCACTTGTCACAAATGTTAATGATGGGGTCATCATGCTAGTAAATTTACAACAAATATTTAACAAGAATCCATAAAACAGATATTTGATAAAGAATCTCGTTTGAAAATTGCCATGTCATTTAGATGAGTAAATCAACTTGTTTCAAGGGGTTGTATTTTTGGGAAGGCTTGTTCTTAGATCATTGTTTAATTTGATAGTCTCAAAGTGAGAAAGGTTGGACTCCTTTTTGTTATTAAAAGTAATAAAAATGTGTTCCCCTCCCCCCCCCCCCCCCAAAAAAAAAAAATGTTACTTTTCATAAACTAGATTTCTGATTTTTTTTTTTTTTTAACAAGCTCATGCATCTAGTTTTCAAAATTTATGTGCAGGCTGTTAACCTGTTCAAATCCTATTTTGGTGGAGCATTTGATGAAGATGCTATTCGCAATAACTTCGTCCTGATTTATGAGCTTTTGGACGGTATATATTTTGATCCATTTTCTGGCTTCACACTATGGAAATCATTAGTTTCATAATGGCCTTTGTGTTATATATTTTTGTGTATATTCATGCATAAATTTTCACAAGTATGTCATGCTCTTGGTATCGCAAATGATCAGGATTGTTAATATGATATGGGACAACAAGGTTCGAGGGATCGGGATCTGGGGTGGGATCAATCCCAACCAATCTCCAGTCTGGTCCATGATGGATCAGCTGGTCCACTGTGAACCAATCAGATTATCCACTGTACAAAAAACTCTTAACAAGTCTGCCAATCCTGATCCAGACCAGTCCAGGGTTGACCGATTCTTGATACTATATGGAACGATGCTTTGTAATTCGATGAACATTCTTACCTATTATGACTACAACTGTCAATTTTTCAATAGGATGCCCCCAAGAATAGTTCAAAATACTACTTACAACTACATAAGCCTTAGGGTTCCTTCGTATAAAGATCAGTGCAAATATTTTAACCTCATGAGGTTTCCAATGCCGCTGACCCTCCCTTGCCAGAATTTCTCTATAGATGTTATGACATGAGGTATTGTTACCACCCACGACATAAGCATTGCTAAAAGAGAAATGTCAAAAAGCTACTTTAGGTGCATTCTGTACGTAATGTGTCTAAGGCCAAATGTAGGCTTGTATTGAGAAAACTTATTGAGCATTCACAGACCTATATAGTTTGGCTGAAAGCTTAAACGTTTGATTGTGAACCTCTGGTGGAAAAATATATAAGCATTGGCAAAATTCAAAAAGCCGACTGCTGTGCCTCAATGAGAAGCTAATAAACATTGAAATTTTAGCCCAATTCTTGTATTGCCAAAGAATCAACTTCTTTTTTTTTTTTTTTTTTTGGGGGGGGGGGTGGTGTGGTGTGCTCTTTACATACATGAGTAATCATATGAAGCATTGAAATGGTTAATGGGTTTGCTCATTGTATTGTCTAAAGGTTGATCAAATTGCTAATATGTACCAATCCAACTCTAGCAATGATCAGTGCAATGGAACATTCTCTCCCTTGTCTTTATCTGGTTTTGGTGGCTAAATGATCAGTTGATTTATGTTCTCAGGAATGATTTGATTGGGTGTTGGAGAAGTTTTCTGTAATATTTTATTTGGAATTCTCTCTTTTGGTCCATTCATTTGTGATTGAAAACGATTAAGTGAAATTATGTTTTTGGATATTTGGTGTGTAGCTATTTAAAGATTTGACTTGGATAAGTTGCTCTGGTGTTGGATTGTCTTCCTTTGTGTTAGTGAAGAACAGAAGAGAATTGTTAAGATCATCTCTCTGAAAGTGATGGGTTTTGAAAGTTCACTCTGTGGTGAAAGCTGACAAACTTTCCATGGTAAACAGTGTGGGGAAGAAAAGGGTGTTGATAAGTTCTAGTGGAAGCTAGGATATGAGGAGAAACCTGCTGTACCTATTCTTTATGGCCTTGTTTGTTTGCAAAGTATGGGGTGGGAAACTTAGGGAAGTGGGTCCTACATGTAGTGGGGTACGACAACTAGGAAAGGAAAGGGTGGGAGAGTTACTGTTCATCCCCACACTCCATTTCGTGTGGATAGGTTTTACTGGGAATGTTCGATAGAGATTTCTTACCGTTTAGGAAGTTTTAGAGTTAAATCCGAGATGGGTGGTTCTTCTTTGATTGGAAGAATGTTCGATAGAAGCTAGAGAACTTCCTTGTGCTATTAATTTGTATTATTTTGTATACCTGCTCTCTTTGCTCTGGTAAACAAATTATCTGGTCATTATGGCTCTGTTGTGTTGCACTCCCGCTTCTTGGGAGTAGGCATAGTTCTAAATCTCAGAAGTTTCGACTGAAAATTTCCCAGTTTCAAGCGGGGCTGAGATGTAAACAAGGGTCAAATTTAATTTGTTACTGATTTTGACTAGTTTCAACCTGTTTCGGCGATATTTTGGTCAGTTTTAACCAGTTTAGAGTATTTTGACCAGCCCTATTTCGACCAATTTTGGTAGTTTCGACCAGTTTTGACCAGCCCATGTAATGCAGGAGTAGATTACAAGTAACTAACTCCGCAGTTTATAATCCCAAACAATATAAATAAGAGTAAGAAACAAAGAAATAATGCCATCAAATAAATCCCCAAGGATACAATACCCATATAGGAGCAAAACCAGCCCAAAACTTAACCTGATAGGAGAGAGAAAGACCTGTAGAGGTGGAGAGAGAGGTGCGGCCAGGGCTATAGGAGTCCGATTGAGCTGCACTCTTGGGCGTAGATAGTCCCTAGGGAGGGTACAAAAACCCCCAAAGATGAGAGGATTCTGATGGCTGGTTGTGAAGTTACAAGCTTTCTTGATTTTCTGATCTAGGAGAGAAAACTGAGAAGAACCTTCAAGAACAGCAGCCGAATGCTTCCAATAGTGACTAGGTAAGGATCGTGGGACCCTTATGAGGCCTGGAATACCTTGATTGAAGACTTGGCTGAACAGAGTACAGAAGAGAGAAAGAGAGGAGATCGATCTCTCTCCTATTCCCACTAGGATTGCTGATTGGTTCTGATTTCTGGAGACTTTTATCAAAATCTGAACTATACCTTTTGAATGTTACAACAAATAAAAAAAAAAAAAAGAAGAATAAAACAAATGGGGGGTTGAGAAGGGTGAAAGAGAATAAAGGAAGTGGCTATCTCAGCTTGGGCTTCTCACCCACAGCTATGTTAGCTGCTCTAAGCGTTTAGTTGCAAAGTTTCTTTCATAAATACAAATTTTCTTTCATTCAAAATCTCTTCAATAATGGGACATATGCCTCTCTATTTATAGAGGGGAAGTTTATAATCATACTAATACTAGGAGTTAGTTTCCCAATAGGACTAGATACTCCTACTACAACTAGGAGCTAGTTTCCCAATAGGACTAGACACTCCTACTACAACTAGGAATTCAAAATAGGACTAGGGCTTGACTTTATGATTCCAGCATAGAGTAGGACTAACTAACTAATAGTCCATATAGGACTTTACAACCAACTAATGGCCTAATGAGCCTTTATTGAATTAAATAGCAACTAATTAAACTAATGAATAAAATCCCGTTTTCCTACATTCTACCCATATTTTAGGCCCATTAAAGTGGCCAATTTCAAAGAAAACCTATGGGATCAAAGGCCCAACATATACATAACACAACCCAAGGCTTATTTGCAATAAAATAAACCCAAGTGACTTATCTACATCAACTTGCCCTCTCTTAGAAAAAATTCGTCTTCGAATTTTGTAAAGTGTGAGGGTGATTATATCATGGTGCACATCCCTCTCCAAGCCATAGAAAAATTCAGGTAGCTCTTTGATAATAACGATGTAGTCTAGAATGTGAGGAGCTCGTTCTTCAAGATACTTTAATGGGATGACGAACTCCACATGCTCAATTTCAACATCTTTGGATTTATCCATAGGGTCATCTACATATGCACCTTTGATCTCTTCTAACTTCAATGCAACATAAAGCTCTTTTGGTTTATCTATCTGGTGGTTCATAATCGGTTCCATTGATGGTTTAAACACAACTTCATTCTTGAACTCCTTAGGATCTTCCTCTTGGCTGTTTACAATCATCACAGTTGTTGTAGTGTCAAGTTCCTCAGTCTCAACTTCATTGTCCATTGTGGCAACCTTGTTGCTTTTGACTTCTCCCACATGAGTCTCGTTGATGGGAACATCAATGACTAGTTTTTCCTCAACAATAGGAATGGTTGGAAAAATTTTAACACTAACCTCAACTTTTGGCGTTAGTTCACTGGTCAGAGGTGTCTTCTCTTGTTGCTCTTTTGCAATAGAGGCCGATGATTCCTTCATGTTATTGTCAAGTGTGGGTGGCTTTTGGACATCTGGTGGAAGGAAGTACATGTTTCGTTCATGCTCAGATAGGTACGTGCCTGCCAACTCATACTGCATCTCGTCCCATGTTCTAGGTTTACATTCTTGAGCTTGAAGTTGCTTTTCATGGACTCTCCATTGCATTCGTATACAATCATTCATCTGGGAACACGCATATTGGTGTTTTTGTGTCTCTGTTAAGTTGTAGTTGTCAAAGTACATGTCCAATTCACTCATCCAGTCAAGGAATTTCGCATGAAAATAACGTGGCTGATCATTAGATTGGGCAGCAGTGGATGTATTCTGATGGGAATCCTGTGGAGGGAAGAGCCTTCTTTGGAAATATACAGGGAGGTATTGTGTCACTAACTTGTACTTCATCTCTTCCCAAGTCTTAGGCTCATGTCTTCGAACTCGGAGTCGCTTTTCATGGACTCTCCACCAATCTCTAGCATGACCAATCAACCAGAAATAAACAACTTGAAGCTATTATGTCTCTGTCAAGTTATAGTAGTCAAAATATTCCTACAGAGAATCTAACCAATCAAGGATGTAAAATGTATCCCTTTGTCCAACGAAGTAATGAACTGATGGAACCATCTTCGGTTAGGCCCTGATAGATTGTTTGGAGCTTTCTTCAACCGTAGCTCTGATACCACTTAATGCAGGAGTAGATTACAAGTAACTAACTTTGCAGTTTATAACCCCAAACAATACAAATAGGAATAAGAAACAAAGAAATAATACCATCAAATAAATCCCCAATGATACAATACCCATATAAGAGCAAAAACAACCCAAAACCTAACCTGATAGGAGAGAGAAAGACCTGTTATAGAGCTGGAGAGAGAGAGAGGTGCGGCAAGGGCTATAGGAGTCCGATTGAGTTGCATCGGGATCTTCGAAAGCTTCTTGAGCTAGCACTTTTGGGTTTGTGGTCGAAGTCAGAGAAGGCCACAATAGCGTGAGAAATTGGAGATGACTTACAGAATAAGGCACTGAAATGGAGTTCCTACCGTAAGAGAACAAGATCTTCAGTGTGTGATTAGAGCTTGATTGATGCAGTTGGGCGATGGATGGGATCTCTGTGATTTAGAAATATCTTTTATTTATTTTCCTTTTTTAGAGTTAGTATTAGTATGGTAGATTTTCAATCGAGTGAGATTTTATTTCTATTTCAATTAGATGCAATATTTGTTTCAAATAAGAAAGTAGTTATGTTTTCAGTCTTTAAATAGATTTATTGAACTCAACTAAGAAGGAGATTTGAAGTTTTGATTTGAAATTGGATGTTTGTTTGGCTGAAGCTTTGATTGCCGTGACTTTCTCTTTTCTGATTTTTTTCTCTTCTTCTTTCCCTCTGTTCTTGTTCTGCTTCTTTTCATTCTCTCTAATGCTGGCTGAGCCCCTGTTTCTGGGTGACAGTTTCAGCACCAAACAAGGGATCGATCTCTCTCACCTTTGATCTGTTGGAGCTGAAATTTGTGTGAAGATTACTCTTCCCTAAGAGATCAATACCCCCCCCCCCCAAACTCTGGTTCTGGAAATCCCTCTCATCACAGGGTAGAGTTTCAGTTGCAGGTCTGGACCAAACGTCACCGTAGAGCTCAGTTACAGTTGACTGGAACCCTTGGATTGCTTGTTGTCTAAGGAGACTTTTGATGGTTTTAGTAGGGCTGTGAGTTGCGACATCTCCTTTGAAATTTCAGACCCAGCCGATGCCTAAACAATGAGTTCTCCCTCTCAAAGGACTGTTGACTCCACCTCTGCAGCCTATTCCAAGGTTGAAGAAGACTCCTGATCATGAGTTTTCTTATTTCTTCTTTCCTGATTAGTACCCTTCTTTTAAACCCTTATTTACACCTTGCCCTTCAATTGTTTGCCATTCCTAGTCTACCCCTTCCAAATAAATACCAATTACCTTTGTGTCCAACCCTCATTTAGTTACCCAGACCCCTGCATATTCTATTATTTACAAACCTGCCACTCTTTATTAGAAACCCCAATTTAATTTCCAGAACTGAGATTTCTTTGGAATTAATTCCAGAGCTGTCCCATTCAGCTGTTTCACCTTAAATGGGGGTTTAAAATTGTGCCAGAAATTACACATTTGCCATTAATTGTTGCCATTAATTTATTGAGTATCCAAGTGGGCCCTAAGCGATCAGATTTCAGTCATTGGAATCCGGATCCGCATCACTGATGGGGTGTTTTCTCTTCTCCTACTGCAACGGACAAAGAAGATTTGTGGAGAAGGGCAGTGTAGGGTGGCGGGATTTGCAGGCGGAGAAGGTGGAGGAGTGTGGGGTGAGTTGCAGGTGGGAAGGGGGTTTAGGGAGGGTGAGTTGAAGGTGTCGGGATTGAAGCCAGAATGAGAAGTAGTTCCATTCCTATCCCCTATGGGAAATCAAAAGGATGGCTTATGATCTTGGAAGGGGATTTCTTCAGGAGGGTGAGTTGCAGGTGGACAAAAGTTAGTTTCAGGAGGGGGATTTTCAGGCAGAGAAGGTGTGGGGGTTGAAGGCATTTTGATAGGGTTTGTGGTTCAAGCAGTAGGTGGCTTGGGGGGTGTTTTATTGGGATCAAGTTGATTGGTGTAGGATTCATTCCCTTTCATTTAATTCGGAACACAAGTACGTCCTTAAAGTGTTCCTTGATTCCTGATTCTTAGTGAGGTTTTCCAGTGGTTTAATCTGTGGGAGCAAGGAATTAAACCGGACATGCCAAACAGGATTCTACCCCCAGATTGACGCTGGAGAGCAAGAATCAATAGAATCAAGAATGGCGAGTGCAACCAAACTTAGCCTAAGAACCTTCCATGCTTGAGCTTCAAAGCAAAGTTGCAGAATTTCTGGTCATCAAGAGTCTTCCATACTTGAGCTTCAAAGCAAAGTTGAGATAAAAAACGAAAAAATGGAAAAGAGAGAAGGGACTGAATCAGAAGGTTGACAGATTTACCATTGTAGAATTGATTCTAGTCTGAAGCTCCAAAACCAGCAAGTGAGGTAACAACGCAAGAGATTGAAGAATGGAAAATCCTCGATGCCTACACTATGGATTAAGAAAACCCTAATCCCAGTGGATTCAAAGCTTCAAAAAGTGGAAAACCTGATGCAGAGCCGGAGGAGATGGAACTATATTGTCCCTATGCCGATGGCAGTACCAGCTGAGCTGCATCTGTAGGTGCTGGCATAGATGCTCCAAAGCCACTGGAAGTCTGGCATAACCCCTCTCGCTCTAAAACCGACTGGAAGAACCCCTCATGCTCGACCAAAAAATCTTCTTATCTGCAAAACCGTTCACTTCTCTGGGATTATGCAGAGAGGAAGAACCTCTCTTGCTCTTCCAAAAAATCTTCTCCTCTGACGCCATTACTGCAAGGTCAAAAATCTCCGACTCTCCATTGTTTGCAGTAATGTTCATGGTATTCTGCAACCTCCCCTCTAGGACCACAACACCTTCCACCACTGCCTCCTTACGTAGATTGATGGACAAAGCCCAGCCCAAGTTTTTCCACACATCGGTTTGTGGGTGTTCAGGTCTATGGCTATTTATCTATTTGGGCCCCATATCCTGTTATAATTGAGGCCCACATTCTGCCACTTTGTGGCCATTGATCAGCTGCTGGAGAAGATGTCTGGCAGCTTGTAGTGGATCCCATAAGGCCCTTGTGTGGAGATGTGTTATGAGTTCAGAATTTCTGATTGCGTGGAGTATCTATTAGAAGACTTGGGCTTTCAAAAGATTATATTTAGTTATGCTGTAACAATGGGTTTTAGGGAAAGTGTAGTTGCCAGACGGACCTTAAGGGGTTTAATGGTCTTTGTAATTCTCTAGAACTTTCTCTCCATTGTTATGAATGAAGGCTGGTGTCATATTTGACACAAATCATTACCCGATCCAATTAGTTACTATTTTAATTACTTTCTATTCATGTTCTTTAGTCATTGACAAAAGTTAGATTTTATTTAGTTTCTATGTTGGAGTTACTATTTTCTTGTATAATATAACTTTATTCAGTTTCTATTTTGTAATTCTCTCCAATAGCCTGTAGGGAAGTAGCTATTAAGGGAGGGGGCATCTCTAGCCCAACGTTTTGAGAGCAAAAAAAAAAAAAAAAAGCTTGAGAGAGAGAGAGAGAGAGAGAGAGAGAGAGAGAGGTCCTTGTAGATTGGTGGAAGACCTTCTCTGTGGTGGGTGAGATACCTACACATCCTTCCACTTCTTTTCTTTTGTTACTTCATTAAAGTTACTGCAACTTTCAATGGAAATTTCCCAGGCAGCCAACTGGTGACATATTAATTGTATTGTTCATGGTCCAAGTATGTGGTGTTTTTCCCTTGTATGTTGATTTCATTTATTCTGCCATGACTACTTAGCCCCTGCACTTGCTGGGACTCTTTGTGTCTTATTTTATGCAGTCTTTTGTGGAAATTCTCTCATGAGCTCTCCGTCTGCTTTGTTTCCTTCTGTGGCATTTTGTGCTTTCCTAATCATTATGGTTGAAATAGAAGGCCAACTATCCTTTTTCTTTTGTATTTTTTATTGTTAGGTTCATCTAATCTAACAAGTTACTTTTTTTTTTCCAATATGCAGAAATAATGGACTTCGGTTATCCTCAAAATCTTTCTCCGGAAATTTTGAAGCTTTACATCACTCAGGAAGGAGTCCGTTCACCATTCTCATCCAAGGTTAGATTTGAGAGATATGATCTCCCAGATTCATTGTTTCTTTAGGTGGTATTTTAGACCTAAATTTTGACTTATATAGTTGATTGGTATAATGATGAATGACCTGTCCTTCTCTAGCAGTTCTATTATCTAATCCCTACATATTATAGGGATGTACCTGGTTTAGCATTCTTGTGTTATTACGTGCATGCATATAAGTGCACTTCCTTGCATGATTTAATACATATATATATACACATACACACACACACACATACATACATATGTATGTTGAAGGTTCTCTAATCAGTTACTTTTTCTATGTCAAAAAATTGGCAGCCTGCAGATAAACCGGTTCCTAATGCTACTCTACAAGTTACAGGTGCTGTAGGCTGGCGAAGGGAAGGCCTTATTTATAAGAAGAATGAGGTGATTTTGTTTTTCTTTCTTTTTCTGTGTTATGGGTTAAAACTCTGGTATGGGAAGGTGAATGTGCTGGATTTTCACCCTCCTGTGTTAACAGGTATTTCTGGATATTGTGGAAAGTGTCAATCTTCTTATGTCTTCGAAAGGTATGTAATGGAGCTCCAAGATGCTTATACATTCCTTTCACAAGCACAATGCATTTCTGTTTTTGGATTGATACAATACGCATTCTTGTTAATATCTAATATCTTGGTGGTTTGCTTTTAGGTAATGTGCTGCGCTGTGATGTGACTGGGAAGATCCTCATGAAGTGCTTCTTGTCTGGCATGCCTGATTTGAAGTTGGGATTAAATGACAAAATTGGTCTTGAAAAGGAATCACAACTTAAATCCCGTCCTGCTAAAAGGTAGCGTTTGGGGATTTCACCTGCCTTATCCTTTGTGGATTTTATTGTTATATATCTACTTCAATTTCCAAAATTGATACTTCTTTGGGAAAATCTTCTTGTAACCAAAGTTGGCAAAGCATAAGCTGTGCCTAGTATAACCCACTTTCTTTAATGATGTTAAAATCTTATCATTTCACATGTGTACTCGAAAAGTATGCAAGACAATGTTAGCTCTTGAGAATAACATGATGGGAAGTCACTTTCAAATTCTTTTGAAAACCCTTCTTGTACCCATCTTAAAGGACTCTTGGGAATAAGATAAGGGACAATCAAAAGAAGGTTACAACTTCTCAGCTCACCACTTTGGTTACCCCAAGGTGCGCCCATTTTGGGAAATAATGTATTTATTTTGGTTTAGAGTTTTGCTAGCTTCCGTATCAGGTCTGAGCTGGTTAATGATCAAAACGTTACTGGCAGTAGATTCTTGGATCTTACAGTTATAACGTTAGATTTATGATTGAAAATTTAAATCTCAGTAAGGGGATGTGAAGGGATAGCACTTGTGGGCAAATATAACATGTCAGTGGGCATGACTTACTATGCATATACTTTCTGTTAAAGATCTCAACTGATCTACGACCACTCTCTCTCTGCGGTCGAGCTGATCTATGACCACAATCGCTTTTGGACTCTTTTTTCATGTTAGAACAAGCCCATTCATTAACTGCAAGTTCAACCAATAGCCTTCCTGATCAAATCAACCCAAAGAAAAATAGGATAAAGTTGAGCTCCTAACTTCTATCGCTGCTTGATTTTGTTCTTAAGTACTCTTAAGCTCTTGCGGCTAACCTACCTGGGATGTCTACCAAGACTTAAACCAGCTCGTGCTAGACAGGTTTGGGAAATCTAACACAAGTCCATGGATTGAGAGAATTTTGGGTTTGGAAAGGTCTACTAACACAAAAATCAAAACAAATCAGGTCTAACAACAGCCATAAATGATGAAAATTTCCAAATACAAGTGTAGAAAATTCATTCTCACGATTCATGGAAATTAAATAAATGATACATGATAGGTGAATATCTTCCTTTGTTGTCTTGCGAGTTGGAGTGTTGTGCGACCAAGTGCTAAGTCACTACCGAACTCCGAAGAATGTGTCAGTGACGTAGTGCCTGTTTGCTTTTGATTGATGAATCCCCTTAGTATTTGAGCTGGAATTTAAGTCAAAAGTGGATAAAACTGGGCCTGCTATGAAAATTAGTGCAAATGAAGTTTAGGCTAGTGGGGAAAGTTGGGTTTCCTGAAGTTTGTAAGTCAAAAGATGGTGAAGCAGGTCTGGGAATCCACATCAAGCTACAAACCAGTCGTATTCTAGCTCAAAGAGAGAAGGAATAACAGTTTGACACACACAACAAAAGGAAACAAAGTACACATAAGTGAACAGAATATGCAACCCCACAAGTTAATAAGGGATATCTAGCCACATTGAAGTGATGTTTGGTTGTGTTTGCATCTCCTCTGATATGCCTTAAATATCCTGAATGTATGTCCCCATCAATTTTCCTCTGGTGGGAAGAATTCACCTTCGGTGAAAATGGACTCAGATATTTCTCAAGCAAATCTAGATTAAGGCACTGAAGCTTGTCCTTGGGATCCATGTGCAATTGGTACTAGGTCTGTCTCTGCCCTTGACAGGAACTTTAGATATCCCCCTGCACAAGTAGACATCATTTGCTCATCCAAAATGTCTTTTACCTCTTCTCTTATCCTTCGTATAGCTGGTAATGGTGGTAAGGGGGGATAGAAGATGAAAAAGTTCGAATGTTAATTGGGCTTGGCCTAGAATTAGGAACTGATTCTTGAGAGAATGATGTGATAGGTGTGGTTGTTGTTTGGGTTATTGCTGAAGAAGGCTCAAAGGAGTATGGGATGCTGGCTAATCCTTTATAAGGAATAAGATCTTCAACATTAAAAATAGATTGATGAATATTTTTGGTGGGCAACTCCAAAGAGTAGGCATTGGTGCTGAGTTTCTTTAGAATCTTGTAGGAACCAACACTTCTTGCTTGCAATTTTTTCCGTGTACCCTTTGGAAACTGATCACCGACTAGACAATGCAACAAATCCTCAAGATTGGGATTGACCACCTCGTTCTGAACAACTATAGATGAAAAGCACAACTTTGTTCCCTACATTTTCCAAAAGTAACTCACAAACCGAATGTACCTATCAGACACCCTGGTTTTGGTAAGCTGTGTAGCCTAGCAACTTCCCTAAGGAATAGCTTGGATACATGTGAAGCATAAGATGTCTTTGATCATGGTATGGAGTGAGCCATCTTAGAAAAAATGGTTGACAACAACAAAAATAGTCGTATGAAGCATCAAATGTCTTAAGTCTTGCCACGATGAATGTGGCATAAAAAATGGTGTATACCGATCGGTATTTTGAATCTTATGCACCTTCGACATGCAACTCCTGTACAATGAACTCTTTGATGGATGTACACAACTTGCTGCCTCAAAATAAGAAGCCTCCAACATCTTGGAGGGTATATTCGGTACTCATTCCTAGGTGTCCCTCACTTGTAGATGCATAAATGTCCCAAAAGTCTGGGCACGGTGCATGGTCGCTTTTAATCCTCTCGAATCCATTCACCTTAACACTCAAGCGCAAAAGGCAAACATATGATTTAAGGCGTTGACGGTTTTATTTTCTATACTTGATTTGTGTTTCAATACAAATGTGTGTTCCGGTAGAAATTCAAACCACTTTGCGTCTCGAGTACTAAGCTTCTTTTGCAAGCTTAAACACAATGCCTGATGATCAGAGTAGAGAACAAACTCATTTGGAAGTAGGTAGTTGTCAAGGTGTTGCCTAGGCGTCCAGGAGCCTTGGTCGCCTTGCATTTGGACCCCCTCCAATGTTTTGGATCGCCTAGATGCCATTTAATTTTTCACTAAAGAAAGCAATTGGATGTTCCTCCTGACGTAGGACACTTCCTATTCCTACTCCAGATGCATCACACGCTACTTCAAAGACTATAGAGAAGCCACTTCAAAGACTATAGAGAAGTTTGGAAGGCGTTTTAGTATTTTGCTTCTTGATTTGATGCAAGACTTTAGAGCAGCCTTTGTTCTGCACTCTTCTTTACAAATACAATTGATGATAGGAGCCATAATCAGACTAAAGTCTCATATAAATCTCATATAAAACCCTTAGACCGTGAAAATTACACACCTCGTGAACACTCAGTGGTTTAGGCTACTCAGAAGTCGCTCTGACCTCAGGGTCAACAGACACTCCCATAGAAGACACAAGAAGCCCAAAGAAGACCACTTGGGAACTCAGAAAGGTGCACTTCTCAAATTCACAATCTCTCGTCCCGTTACTCCGTCTAGCTAAATTTTTGACTACTAAGACTCCCTGTTCTGTATTTTTAAGTGACCTAACTTCTTATGATATAAGTCCACTAGGTCCCTTTTTTTCCTACTCCTTATCCATTTCAATTGGTTAACATAATTGGAACTATTTGGTTGTTTATTTATGCTAACCTTTTGGTCTTGTGGGGGTTATTAAGTGCTTCTAGTCATGGAGGATTACCCCCTTCGCATAATTTTGATATTTTTGTTGGGTGCTTGAGAACTAGTCAAGGTCATGAGATGATAATTGAGAAAAGGGTAGTGTTTTATGTCTGTAGGACCTTTTTTTTTTTTTTTGGGTGGAGAAGTGGGAGATTAGATATAGAAGTCTTATTGATTCTTGTAGAATGGTTTTGTTGTTATCTAGTGCACTATGTTTTTGATGTGAAGGATTTCCCCGTTATTCTTTGCAAGTACTCCCCCCCGGAGGAGAGGGGGGGTATGACTATCAGATTTGGGAGCATCAACATGTAGGTTCCTGATCCACATGGTAGTCTTAGGGACCCTTTGCTTTTGTTCTTGAGAAATGACTCGCTCAAGCCCATTCCTCGAAAGAAGTTTTTATAGGATCCTTATTCACCAAAATTTAACTTCTAGTTTCAATGAACGAATAGTCACTGAGTAATGTCAGATTGAATCACAAGTGATCCAATCCTAGGTAGGATCTTTAGTAAATTCAATAAAAATCAGATTCAAGGATAGATAGGATGAACAAAACAGAAAATAGAGAATGAGGGAAGAATGGGGGAAGAGGAATGGCTATCTCAGCATGGGTCTCTCACCCTCAGCCATCTCAGTTGATGATCATTATTTCTTAGGGAATAATTTTGTAGACAACAAAAATAAACTTTCATTGAATCAAATTCGTGTACCTTGTTGTAGTCCCTTACAAATTATAGAGAAGACTCAAAAACAGACTCAAAACACTAAAAAGGAAAGGTTTAACCCAATCCTCAACTAATTGGGAAACCTAAACTGGCTAGGAAACTGAAATAACAAAGAAAATAGATTCAAATAAGGAAGCCTATTTGGCTTAGGACTTAAACTATTTGTCCCCTAAATAAAAACATAATTGGACTCATAATAGGACTCCTAGAAGACACTTAAGACTCCAACATGGAGTTGGACTCGAACAAAACAACCAAAACATATCAAGACTAGGTGTCTAGGATTCTAACTAAACTAATAAAAGTGAATCTCGTTTTCCTACTTTCTACTCATATTTTAGGCACATCAAAGGCCTGACACATACATAACTCAACCCAAAGCTTATTTCTAATAAAATAAGCCCATTAATTGACTTATCTGCATCACTGTGTCCTCTTTCCTGAAAACACATAGAAAGAGACATGCCATCAGTCAAATAATTAGTGAATCTTTGGGAGATATTTAGAATTGGTTCCTTTCTTTCCTATCTCTCCTCTATCTATTTTCTTTAGTTATTATCCAGAGATTATGAGGGAAAAAAAAAAAAAAGAGAAAGTCTGAAGAGAAAATTCTCTTCCGCAATGTACTGATCATATTATCTTGGTCTCTATGGGCAATCTTTGGTTTTCCAAATGAGTCGTCTATTTAGCTTATAACTGCTCAGCTCATATCTTTATGGTGTTTGTAACTTATTGAAAGTGTTTCTTTTTACAGCGGTAAGACTATCGAGCTTGATGATGTTACATTCCACCAATGTGTGAACTTGACGAGGTTCAACTCAGAAAAGACTGTTAGTTTTGTGCCACCTGATGGGGAGTTTGAATTGATGAAGTAAGAATACCACTTTCCTTCATTATAAATGTCTATTAGTTTCGGTTCATTTAAGTGTTGTGGAATTGATGTGAGCTGAGGGCGGACCTCAGCGCAACGATAAGGTTGCTCCATTGCGACCTAGTGGCCACGGGTTTGAGTCGGAAACAACCTCTCCGCAAAGTGGGGGTAAGGATGCGTACATTGTGAACCTCCCCAGGTCCCGCGGTGGCATGAGACTCGTGCACTGTGTACGACCTTTTAGAATTGAAGTGAGCTACAGTAAAGTTGAAATGGATCTAGAAATTTATATCTTTATGAACACTGTGATGGCATACTAATTATATATATAGGATTGTTGGTTTCTTTTATTTGTAGAATTACTTGGTCGATGTCTTCAAGGTAAAACATCTCTGTGTAGGAGTTCCAGAATATTTCTGTTTGATCTAGAAAAACATTTTGTTGCTAAAAGAAAATGGGATTGGTTGTATGGTAAGTGTGGGCAAGGCTTACTATAATTTACTTCATTACAAGTTAACATGTGCTTTGTTTCCCCATCATTTCTTGTTTGTGACATTCCTTGCTATCTGTAGGTACCGTATTACAGAAGGTGTAAATCTGCCATTTCGGGTATTGCCAACAATCAAGGAATTGGGTAGGACACGCATGGAAGTAAATGTTAAGGTAGGTTCATGACATTTTAAAGGAGGAAAATTTCATATGATTTTGGTTTTGGAGCTATCTCACTACTATTGCCTTTCAGGTTAAGAGTGTTTTTGGTGCAAAAATGTTTGCCCTTGGAGTTGTTATCAAGATTCCAGTGCCAAAGCAAACAGCAAAGACAAATTTCCAAGTTACGGCTGGTCGAGCCAAGTACAATGCTTCTATTGATTGCTTGGTTTGGAAGTGAGTTCAATATTTTTAGGAATTTGAATCTGTAATATAGACCAGACTTCTAAGCTTCTATCGCATATTGATGAAAGCATTGCCCTGTATCATTTCTGCATCTGGTTTTAAAACCAGAAATCTCAATCTAGATCACCCAATGTCGATACACAGTCAATCAGCCATTCTGCTGGGTAATATTTGGTTTTTTGTTCTTCAGATAGGCCTCTTTACCAGACCAGATTGGCATTTCCTGGGTAATGAGTGGTTTGATCTGAATCTTTTTTATCCGTGTTTGTACATGATGGATGAGCTTGTTTGCTGACTATTCTGTTCATCTACTTCCTCAACCCCCAAATAAAGGCTTCTAAGATTCCATAGACAAGGAAGAATGAGCCCAACGGTCTACCCTACCTCTGTGCTTGCTCTGGAGGGAAAACTGAAAAACCTATGATTTATAATATGCTACATGTTGACGCTAGTAGAAAGTAGACACTCTTTTCTTTCTTTAACAATTATTGGAATTGCTCATGAATGAGAAGCTTCTGTGTCATTTTTCTTTGCTTTTTTTTTTTCTCTCTCTCGGGTTAAAGAAAAGAATTAGCAATATCTAGCTATTGCATTGCAAATCTGATAAGGTATGCTAGGCTGAAAGGACAAACACTAGCAAACCCTTGAAAACTAGAGTCACAGTGAACTATAAAACTGTGAAATTGTGACAGAAACTAAATGGAGTTATAGAACTCACAAACTATAAATCTGATGGGGCTGAAATTAATACGTATTGGAGATCCTAATGGGATGAGTATGTGGCTAAAATATCATAGTAAGCTGATGCTTAGATCGGAGATACGAATTTAGACAGAAAATAAAGACTAAGAAAATCAGAAAATAGCAAGTAAAGAGAAATAGCATAACTCTCAATCTACCAGTCCAATGGACACAAAATTAAAGTCAAATGGAGTAGCTAGGATGGGGGATCAAAATACTCAAAATTCAACCCAATCTGACGGTTATATACTCAAGTCAGTGACTGAGCAGACATATAAGCTGTGAATCTATCACAGATTTGAAGCAGTTCGTTAGAATAATAGAAGATTAAAACAATTAAAAGAGCAATAACAAGGGATTTCATAAACACAAAACTAAAGGTCAGAGATCACCTAATAATTGGCCACGATGGAGAAAGTAGTGCTGGAATGTTGGCAAACAGTGAATGAAGAAGAAATGAAAAGGTAAAAACAAGAAGGGAAGAAAGGGGATATGACAAAAGGCTTCACCACCAGTCCCAAACCAAGGATTCACCGTCTTGGGCTGCACTTGCCTCACCACAAGAGCTACTCCTAGCATCACTGCCAAAGAGAAACATTCAATCGAACAGTGGGCAAAATTTGTGTGCAGCATGTCCCTTTTCCTTTATGTTTAATAGCCAATGAACTGATTACAAGAATAGAAACATTCCTTGTTACTTGGCTGTCAAACAAACACTAAAAAGGAATCCTTCTAGAAAGGATCCTTAGCTATTACAAGGAAAATAGAAAGCAAATAAAATAGAAACTAGGATGGAATCCTTTTAGAGGATCCATCGCTATTATATGCAAAATAGAAAGTAACAAAATTAGACATTTCTATGCAATATCTATCTTAACCACTTCTCTCTGCCTCTACCAAGCCTAAAACCTTTGGCCTCAAGGTTGGATACATGGTCTAAAAACCATTGAGGTTACAAGGAGGCTGGTATATATCTTAACCACTAAGAACTCATTACATGGAATTAAAAACTAACTACTTAATCATCCTGTATAGGCCTTAAATCCCTTATATTTGGGCTTATAAAATGAGCCCGTTACAATAGAAAGCTCAAATTTATTTAACCCATGACCTATATAACAGTGGGGACTTAAATATGGGCCTCATTTATTGTACCATTAGTTCAATTTGACCCAAGAAAACTGAACCAAACCGAAATCCGTAAATTCTTCTTCCAAGAGATGTGAATTGCATCAAAATCCTAACAGTAACTCGGTAAATTTATTGAGCACTGGTGGCCTTTTATCCATTTGCAACTTTTACATTTCATTCATGCTCTAGCCAATCATATATTAAAATTTATACTCTTTTTAGCATGTATCAATTTTTTTTTTCCTGGGGCGGGATGGAGTTGATGATTCTTAGATACTCTCTGCAGGATACGGAAATTCCCTGGACAAACAGAACCAACTATGAGTGCTGAGGTTGAGTTGATTTCTACGATGGCAGAAAAGAAGTCTTGGACTAGGCCGCCAATCCAAATGGAATTTCAGGTGCCATGACAATTATCCATTACCCTATTATAAATTCTAGTGTGAATCATTAAATATTGGGAGAAGATTGACTGTTGTGAATTGTGATTAAGCCTTAATGTCAATTCCAACAGGCAGTTTAGCAAAAGCATGTACACCCAAGTATGGGCTTTATACATTTATTCCCGTCCATTTATTTTCTCTTATGGTCCAGTGAATTTGACTATGGAAGATCTTTGGCAAAAATTAGTTATGGCACCAAGTTTTCTCAAAAGCAAGAAAGTGCGTTGACCTTGAGAAAATGAGATGAACTATGAACATTTATATAACAAGGGTAACAGAGGACAGGTTTTCCTCCTAATAGAGAAGTGATTTTTCGGTTCCATGTTTTATGAGAGATGGTTGCCCATCAATGTTGCTGTGGCTTAAGCAAGTGATGTACTGTTAATCCTGCTTCCCTGCTTACCAATACAGAATGTACCTAAAATATAATAATATGAATAAAATGAGTAGTCATTTCATTTTTTGGGTGGGGCTTTTCCAATCCTTTCCGTTCTTTTGCTACTTCGGTGCTTGGGTGTGGACATTGACACAAGAAGAAAGAAGTTTCAGTCTCCTCCATTATAATGCTAGATGAGGAAACTGACATATTGATGAACCTTGTCTACTTCCTGGCATTGCGAATGGCATACCACCATATGTGAACCAATGTGATGCTGATGGACTTTGGAGACATGTGCACAGGCTTCTGTTAATCATTTAAATTGTTTTAATTTCTTGAGATTTTATAGGAGACTGCATTGGTGGCTTTTATCAGCATTTCAACAATTTTCAATTCCTTCTGTACTATATCATTTGAGAAGTTATTAGAAAGTCTCTGAATTGAAAATATGTATGTTTTCAATGATATAGTACTGTATTAATTAGTATGTGAAGGGTCAGTGTTGAGATTTTTATTTTCTTTATTTGTTGGGAAAGGTTGTACTACGCTGGAGAATAAAGATGGAATTATGTTAGAGATGTACAAGGATGAAACTAGAAATTAAAGATCTACTGTATTATTGGTTTAATTCTTCGGTCTTTTCCATCCTTTGTAGATGTTTCAATAGCTTGAGAGAATATTTAATTTGGTGGATCTTGGTATCTGCAGGTTCCAATGTTTACTGCCTCAGGTTTACGAGTCCGGTTTCTCAAGGTATGCATATGGAACTGTCCTATCAGCCTATATTGCTTGTTTATTCAGGATCTGTTTGTATGAAGCTCTACCTCATCATCTTCTGCAGGTGTGGGAGAAGAGTGGATATAATACTGTTGAGTGGGTTAGATATATTACCAAAGCTGGGTCATACGAAATTAGATGTTAGAGACATGAAGACTTTTTTCATGCTTCTTTGAAGATTTGTCGAGGGTTAACATTTCTAAGCCTGTGATGGCGAAGATTAAGAGGTGGCAAGGGATAATTTTGCCAAGTCTTTCGCAGTCCACAACCCCTTCAAGGTGCAGCTAGTGTTCTGCTTTCTTGTATTACTAGAATTGCTTTTTGTTTTTGTTGTTGCAGTAGAATTCTGTCAATATAATTACAGTGGGATCTTGGTTCAATCCTGGTGTTGTAAAGGCTACTGCTCAATGATTTGTCGCAATAATTTTTTTTTTTCTGTTTTATAACACTGTTGATTTGAGACTGGCAGTTTCTTAATTCTTCAGTCTTTGATTGTTTGCTGTTTTATAGCACTGTTGATCTGAGAATGGCAGTTTCTTATTCTCAATCTTTGGATTATTCTTAGTTACTACTTACCGAACACACTTGTACACCTACTGTGCTGGCTTGAGATTTGAGAAATAAAATTGATTTGAATATGTTAAGCCTATAGAAAACACAGATCAGATTCAGAAATGTGGTTTTCATTCATAACCATGTCTGGTAAGCTCACGTTTCCCCTTGGTTTGGCCACAGCTCTATTTACATAATGTTGTCCTCTGGCCATACAACAGACTGCAGTAACCAAGATCTGAAGGATTAGCCCATCCTTGTGAGCCAGTCAAGGCTAACTCAATTTGACAACTTTGATAGGAAAGGACTGGCAGATCTGAACCAACTGATGAGGATCACCCTGAAGGGTTAGTTTGGTTGATCCTGACTTGTCTGAATGAGTAAATTAGGTTAAAGTTCACTGGTGGCAAATTGGTTTTGGATTGGAATATAAATATATAATTTACCGAATTCAGTAAATGGTGATGTGGCCAATGGGAGAGGGTGGGAAAGCCATTGGGGTCATTTCCAAAGGGGAGGGAGAGACTGACACATGGGCACCCCAGCAGCCTGCCCAGAGGTGCCCAGCATTTGTGGTGCAATTATTTATGGAGGACATTTTTGCAAAGTTTTAACCTTACGGAGCTGTGAAGGAAGCATCAACTGCAGATGTATACAGAAACCAAACTTATATCTCCATACAATGGGGAGAAATAAAATTTTATTATTTAATCAGTACAGGCATGATACCAGGTTATTAATCTAATCATCCATTGACCAATATAGAACATCCAAAGTTTTGCTAAACTCCTCGTATCTTCTATATGCACAAGCACAACCAATTTAGTTAGGCTCGAATTAATTAAAAAAAAAAAAAGTCATTTTTTTTGATGATTGCCACCGAAGTGCAATAAAAATTGGTTGAAGTCATTACTCATTATGTACATAGTGATTAATAAGGGTGTGCATGGTAAATTTTTTTTGCTTTTTTGTTTTTTTCTTTGTTTTTTCAGACAATAAATATTGTGTGATAAAATTGGAAAAAAAAAAAAAAAACTTGCACCACTAAAATAAATAGAAGCACTTATTGAATGCATATTAGGCGGTAGAGGAGTTACACGATTAGGCAACCATCTCTTACCTTATTTTTTTATTTTTCTAGGAAAAAGACCTCTATCAGGTCAGATAGCCTTGCACCAGTATGGAGGTGCCAATGAGAGCACGCATATAGGCATCTCTCTCCCAACCCTTTTTTTTTTTTTTCTGATAAATAATCACTTCTACTACTAGATGGTGTGAGATGGTTTGGGGGGTGACCTACATCCACCCTTGGTTTATGCTAGATCCATTGGCTAGTGCCCTACTTGGATCCTCTCCAGCACCTCTGGAAGCTCAGAGCACATTTGACACAGAGTATCTGGCCATTCACCCCAACACAAAGGCAAACACCCCAACAAGGCAACAACCTCCCAATTGAGACACCTATAGTTATTTTATTATTTTTTTAAAATAAAATCAAAAAAAAAAAAAATTCTATCTTGGCGTAGCCTACTCTGTAGGCTCAGAGAATCCTTGCCCTTATATTATTTACAAATTAATTGATCGATACATCAATTAAAAGATTAATCAATTTATCTCTGAAGCATTTCTATTTTCTTATACAACGTTACAGCTTTTTAGGCCAAAAAGCAGTCAAAAATTTGCTCGCATTAAGGAAGTTTTCGTTTGCAACTCATTAGTCAGAAGCAACAACACAATCGCATACGTTACCCAACCAGAACTGCAGCTTTTCTTCAGATCCCTTCCTATCTCTTCTACTCTTATCTTACCCGACAACCTCCTCGAAATCAACAACTAACGAACCCTCCTTAGGTCCGACCCCATCAAAGCTCTCACGCAGCCACAACTCCTTAACACACTCTCTCTCTCTCTCTCTCTCTCTCTCTCTGTTCAAATTCATTCGAAAAATGCGATTTTTAAGAAGAATAGCAGGCATATTTGGGTTGCTGAAAGACGATGCTCACGATGCTCACGATGAAGACGATGATGCAGATGAGCATCATAATCGTGAAAATAAGGCAGAAACTCGTCGACCCACGAAAGGGTTTAGTGTTAAGGCTCCAGTTCCCGTCGATAGAGCTTACTTGGGTCCCGTTCTTACCCCCTGTGATCTCAGCGATGGTGGAGTTCAGGTTTTCATTCCCTATAACCCTTCTGTCTATTTTTCACAGAATTTTTCGTTTCTTCTTCGAAATTTGTTGGCAATTTTACTGTTTGCAGTTAATTTCTATGTTTGATAACTTGGGGGAAACGGGTTAGGGTTATGCTAGTCTCTCTTTCATCTGTGTTTCCGAAGCTTTAATTGTTGGCTGAATTGAATAATGGGCTGAGTTTTGAAAGTCAATTTTGATTACCTTGATTTGGAGTCGTTGTCTCGTTGACAACTAACCTTTAGAAATTACTACTGTAAGACAAACTTACCTTTATTGACTTCATATGGGAATCAACTTTAATATGTTCTGATTCGTTCAATCTTCCTGCAATTAAAGCATCATTAGTGTCCAAATTGAAAGGGGAAGAATTATAGAAGTTGAAAATGATTGGCAACTGTTTGGGTCAGCAATAATAACTTGGATTTCTTGCTCCGATTATTAAACTTAGGAGACGTAACTGTTGTCTTGGGCATCATTCTACCATTGATGGGCCTGAAACTGTAACCGAAGGAGGTAGAGTGTTAGCAGGGACGATCCCAAATCAAATTTTTGCAACCATAAATCATTCCTCGCATGCATTAGGGTTTTCGCAACGAAACAAAACACAATGGAACAAAACTACGGTTTAATATTACCTCTCAGTACCACAAGTGCAGTACCAGGGTTTAGTGTCACCTCTCAGTACCTCTGAAGGAATTTAACACTTGATCAGTGTCTCCTTGCAATCGAAAGGGTTACCTCGATCAATTCTTGAACTAGAGCTGAAGCAGAGAATCGAACTCTCGACACGCTAGGGTTCAAAACCCTTATTTGTTAGCATGCCCTCTCAACCTCCCCTAGTTGCTTATTTATAAGAATTGAAACCCTAATCTGCTAAGGAGCCCACATGCCAAGTGGTGAGATCTTATTTAGTGATCCTACCTTGGTTGCTTGATATGAGTCTGATTGAACTTTAGTTAAAACCCAAATATTTACTTATGAATGTAACTCAACCTAAGTACATTATTTACCTATTAGTACACCCTAGGATGTATATTACTTAAAACCCATTTTAGTGATAGAATTAATAACATTTCAGTCCCTCTACGTAACAATATCACTTGACGGACTTATGGACATAGAATAATTAACTGTCATAACCCCTAGTACATCGAAACAGATTTATCAAAGAATCTTAACCATTGATTGGACATTCAGACTTTATGAAATTCTTTTAAAATATAAATATAAATTATGATAATATTTTAAAAGCTTTTGTAAACTATTTATAGAACTACCATTGAGCTTGGAATTTGTTCTAGTCAAAGTTGAATGTCTCTCTCAAGATATTCACATGTTTTAGGGAGTGGATTCCATGTTGAGTGCCATTTCCATTCACATACAAACATTGTGAATCCAGTTCATTGATGTATAGCTAGTGGAGGCATTGACCTTTGCACCAAAACACAAAGTCAACTACAATAGTAAGTCTCAGGTCTAGGGACCAAAATAACTTCATAGTGGATATTGTTCCCAAAAAACTGAGATTCTCAAAATGTTCCAATTCGATACACAAACAGTCATAGTTGTCAGTGTGTTGACTAGGTGACGCCTTGAATACCTAAGTGGGTGCCTTGATGGTTTTGCCTTGCTTTTGGACCCCTGCCAACACCTTTGGGTTGCCTAGCCGCCATGACAACTATGCATAGAATATAGTTGAGAATCAAAGATTTAGAGAATGATTTGACTTGTCAGTAATGACAGTCTTTCTTATTTATAAGAAGATTATAATAAATTAAATAAGGGAAGTAGGATAATGCCGACTAAGCGTCCCTATCTACAATATACGCTAACTAAGCTTTCCTATCCAAAAGATTTACTACAGTAAATAGTAAATAATAAAACTTAACCAAGGTAAGAATAAAACTAACTATAGTCATTTCAACATTCGCCCTCAAGTTGGTGCAAATACATCATACATGCCCAACTTGGAGACGACATGATGAAATGCCTTTCAACAAACAACCTTGGTAAACACATCAACTAACTGATTTGCAGTACTAACAAAGGGAATGCAGATAGTCCCTTGGTCAAGCTTCTCTTTGATGAAGTGTCTATCAATCATAGTTGTCATAGCGTCGCCAAGGCGGCGATTTGGCGTCCTAGCGGAAAAAAGAAGTTCATGGCAATGTTACGATTTACGTGACTCACAAATGGCAGTCGCCATTGGCTGATAGGCGTCATCATGGCACTGCCATGGACGCCAGGTCACGCCTGATTCAGTAGGCAGTCGATTTTTTGTAAAATGTAGGGTGATTTTGATAGGGCTATGTTGATTTTGGATGACTTGATGTTGCTTAATATTGGTTTTATATGTTATAGGATATATATTGTAGGCTTGTAGCATGCTAAATAATTTTAGAGAATAGGGGAAATAAAAAAGTAGCATACTAAATAACTTTAGAAAATAGGGAAAATAAAAAATGACACATGGGCGATTTGACCGCCATGGCAACGCCATAATGGGCGATTCATTGCCAAATCGATTAGCCACCCCTCCACCGCCTTGGATCGATTTAACGCCGTAACAACTATGCTATCAATCTCAATATGCTTGGTTCTATCATGCTGAACAGGGTTGTGGGCAATGTTGATGGCTGCCTTGTTATCACAGTACAGACACATAGGACTTTCAACATTAACTTAGAGATCACTCAGTAGGATCTTAAGCAAGACCAGCTCACAAATCCCTTGGGCCATTACGCAATATTCGGCTTCAGCACTAGACTGAGATACGACAGATTGTTTCTTGCTACGCCAAGTAATAAAGTTCCCTCTAAGGAAAGTACAATACCCAGAGGTAGATCGCCGATTATCAATAGATCCAGCCCAATCAGCATCAATAAAGACCTCAATCTTCAAGTGCCTTTGATTAGAATACAAAATACCCTTTCCAGGAGCGGATTTCAAATACCGTAGGATTTGGTACACAACATCTAGGTGAGGTGTCCTGGGATCATGAAGGAAACGGCTAACAATACCCACAACATAAGCAATATCGGGCCTGGTGTGGGACAAGTAGATCAAACGGCCAACAAGTCTTTGGGATTGCTCTTTATCAATAGAGTCAACCATTGCACTGCTCAGCTGATGATTGACCTCCATAGGGGCATTTGCAGGCTTGCATCCAAGCATACCTGTCTCACTAAGGAGATCCAAAACATACTTCCTTTGGGAAGATCTAGCCACTTCAATCCCAAGGAAATACTGAAGGTTTCCTAGGTCCTTAGTCTCGAACTCTGACGCTAGCAAGGCCTTAAGATTGGAGATCTCATCGTTATTACCAGTAATCACAATATTGTCAATATAGACAATTACCTTTCGCCTCTGTGAAAAATGTGTGATCAGCTTGACTCTGTCTATATCCAAAGCTTATCATAGCTTTCATGAACTGACCAAACCATGCCCTAAGAGACTGCTTGAGGTTGTACAACGAATTCTTCAACTTGCAGACACGTCCGACACTGGAAGGAGTGGCAAAGCCAGGAGGAACATCCATATAAATTTCCTCTTCAAGATCTCCATTCAAAAATGCATTCTTGACATCCAGTTGTTGAAGATTCCATCCCAAATTTGCAGTAACAAATAACAATGCCCTGATAGAGTTCATCTTTGCAACTGGGGCAAAGGTTTCCTGGTAATCAATCCCATAGGTTTGGGTAAAGCCTTTAGCCACCAGGCTTGCCTTCTGCTTGACTGTAAACACCCGCTTGCACCCAACTAATTTCTTTCCCTGAGGGGGGAAGAACAAGTTCCCAGGTACCATTTTTGTCTAATGCTAGTATTTCCTCAACCATTGCAGCTTTCCACTTCGGATCATTTATGGCTTCCTTCCAACTCTGTGGAATAGACACAGAAGACAATGAAGAAACAAAAGCCATATAGGAGGGAGATAAAGATGCATAGGAAACAAAATTGGAAATGGGATGCTTGGTACAGGAACGGACTCCTTTTCTAATAGCAATAGGAAAATCGTCCACTGTAGGAGCAGAAGGTATAATATCAAGTATGGGAGGCTCTGAAGAAGTAATAGGTACAATATCAAGTATGGGAGAAATATTACTTGATACTGATGGATCCGATGGAGGTGCTTCAGAAGGGTATGGCTGGTTACCAATGGTGCCTTACTCTTTGGCGTCGTGTTCCTTGGACCTCCGAGTGTAAATGATCACATCTCTTACAGGCTGATATGGCGGCTCCCCCTGAATGGGAGGTATTTCCTGAATAGGAGACGTATCAATAATATAAGGAGGCTCTTCCTCCAGACTCTCTCCCTGAAGAGGTGACATAAAATACACCTCAGACTCATGAAAAGTTACATCCATAGTGACATACAAGTGGCAAGTAGGAGGGTGATAACACTTATACCCCTTTTGAGAAGCCGAATAATCAAGGAAAACACACTTTAGAGCCCGAGGATCAAACTTGGACCTTGAAGGAGAGGAATTATGGGCAAAACAGACACACCCAAATACCCGAGGAGGAAGACTAGAAACAATTGTAGGATCAGGGAGAAAAGAAATTGGGGGCTTAAAGTTAAGTACACTCGAGGGCACTCGGTTAATAAGGTGGGCAGCAGTAAGAACGGCATCGCCCCAGAGATATTTAGGAACACTAGTAGCAAACATTAGAGCCCGTGCAATGTGAAGGAGATGACGAATCTTACGCTCTGGGGTCCCATTTTGTTCAGGTGTCCTAACACAAGATGTTTGGGAGAGAACGCCCTGAGAATCGAGGTATTTCTGAAACTCCCCATCTATATACTCAGTTCCATTGTCACTACGAAGGACTTGTACAGTGGCATCAAACTGGGTACGAAGCATGGCATGGAAAGATTTAAAATAAGAGAAGGCATCAGACTTATTATGCAACAGGTATACCCATGTCAAACGAGTACAGTTATCAGTAAAAGTAATAAACCAACAAAAACCATTCCTATCAATTGTCCGAGAAGGACCCCACAAATCTGAATGAATAATAGAAAAATGAATGTCACTTTTATTTTCAGTAGGAAAGTAAGAAGTGCGTGTATGTTTAGCAAACTCACATACATCACACTTAAGTTGTTCCAAACCATAATGTTTAACTAAAATAGGAAACATGCGACGTAAAATATGAAAAGAAGGCTCTCCCAGACGATTGTCACTGGTGGAGCTGAGAGAGAGAGCTGTCAGAACGGAGAGTATGCATTGCCATAGGAGGAGGCACAGCCGGTGGAGAATCCAAGTAGTAGAGCCCATCACGGACTTGACCATACCCAATCGTTGCATCCATCACTAGATCCTGAAAAAGGCAATGAGTAGAAAAAAAGTGAATAGAACAATTCAACTCCTTAGTTAAACGATAGATGGAAATAAGATTAGCACATAATTTTGGGACATGCAACACAGTTGGAAGAGAAATTGTAGAGGTACAGGAAACGAAACCTTTACTAGAAATGGGGGGACAAGGAACCGTTAGCCACACGTACCTTATCCCTACCGGAACAAGGAATATAAGTATGGAAGACCTCATAGCTACTTGTCATGTGATCAGTAGCACCCGAATCAAGTAATCATAAGGGAGAATGAGAGGAAGAAACAAAGAAACTACCTGTTTGCGCAAGGTTGGACACAGGAGGAGCAGGAGAAGTGCCTAACAATGTCATTAGTTGCTTGAGGGCAGCCATTTGATCCGGAGAGAACGGTGCAGTAGTGGAGGCACTGTCAACAGACTCAGACAGATGGGACTGAGGGCCTTGTTTTCCAGTTTTGCTGTTACGCCCACCCTTGGGATGACCATGGAGCTTTTAGCATGTTTCCCTAGTATGGCGAGGGCGACCACAATAATCACACTGAACAATTTCCCGAGGGGTAGAACCCTTAGACGAGATTTCAACAGTCGGAGTTAGCTAATAGTGTAGACTGAACAGGAACTGTAGAGGGCAACATAACAGAGCGACGATGATCCTCAGATAGAACCTAGTTATTTGCCTCGAGAAGAGTCGGAAAAGTTTCGCGACCCAAAATCTATACCCTGATCTAATCATATTTAGGATTAAAACCTGTCAAAAAGTCATACACCCGTTCCATGTCACACTCCTTCTGAAGTGTACTAGCATCAGTAGGACAGGGCATAGAGGGACTGGGTGATAGAAATCCAGCTGTTGCCATAGGCTGCATAAGGTGGAATAATAAGTTGAAAGAGAACCCTTTCTGAGTGGTGGAACGAACGGTTCGACGAATCTCATAGACTTGAGCATAGTTCCCCCCCTGAGAATAGGTTTGCCTTACTGCATCCCAGAGATTTTTAGTAGAGTTAAATAGGACAAAGCTTGGGCTGATAGCAGGCTCCATAGAGTTGATCAGAAAGGACATAACAATAGCATCATTGGCTAACTAGGTGTTAGCAGCGACTGGATCAGTCGGTTGAGGAGTGTCTCTAGTGAGAAAACCAGAAAAGTTATTCCCACGGATAGTAAGGAGGCAGGCATGACACCACGTGAGGTAGTTCTGACCATTAAGTTTGATGGGTCCAGGATGAAGAGTGGACTGATTGCTTGAACGGTGACCACTAGAGGCCTCAAGGGAGGCAGCAACAACCTTAGCATCATCATTTACTGTAGTCATAGCTCAGAGAGAAGAACACGTGGATTGCATAGGCAGACACAAAGGGGCGCTGATGGCAGCGACAGAAGTAGGTGTAGGCAGCAACAGGCGCAAATGCAGGCTGGCACAGGTGCAGGTGCAGGTGCAGGTGCAGGTAGGCGTAGGCAACAGAATGTGCAAGGCAGCAAGAAGAGAGACGATGACGGTGAGGCGCAGGTAGGCGTAGGCAGCGATGTTGTGACGGAGGCGGAAGCGGGCGCGGTGCGAAGGCGTAGTGGGTTAGGGGTTAGGTATGCATGGAACGGGGTTTAGTCTACCATGCTAGACTAGGAGGCGAGGGCCCCCAAGGGCTGAGAAGAAAACCAAAAAAAAAAAAGGGAAGAAGAAATTTTTTTTAGGATTTTTGGCTCTGATACGAAATTGAGAATCAAAAATTTAGAGAATGATTTGACTTGTCAGTATTGATAGAGTCTTTCTTATTTATAAGAAGATTACAATAAATCAAATAAGGGAAGTAAGATAATGCTGACTAAGCGTCCCTATCTACAAGATATGCTGACTAAGCTTCTCTATCCAAAAGATTTACTACAGTAAATAGTAAATGATAAAACTTAACCAAGGTAAGAATAAAACTAACTATGGTCATCTCAACAAATATGAATAATCACATTTCCTAAAATATACAAAGTTACAACCATATGAACAAAATGTCCAGTTTTTGTCCGTAGTTCTGAACAATTCATGGTCTATCCTTAGGACTGTCAATTTCCCAGGATGAAATAGTGCAAAATAATTTAATTTAAACACTTTAAATTGGGTTTAATGGACACATAACATAGAGAAGGTCTGTAGACTTTGATCCAATTCTGATTGTTGAATCTTGAGTTATGGAGTAATCCTACTGCCACGAGGAAACCCAAAATTAATTAGGAATT
The DNA here is from genome assembly GCF_013358625.1 of Macadamia integrifolia. Taxonomy (NCBI): domain Eukaryota; kingdom Viridiplantae; phylum Streptophyta; class Magnoliopsida; order Proteales; family Proteaceae; genus Macadamia; species Macadamia integrifolia. The sequence continues at coordinate 69,791 of NW_024870462.1, read as the reverse complement.
TCTAGGGATTCAAAACAGAACTTTGTGAGAACGCAGTCAGCAAAGTACATCGGAATTGAAATAAGTAGACTCTGATTTAACTAGGAAAACTAGGAATCAACTAGAAGTTGAGAGTTCTATAACAGAGGTCTAAACCTCAGGATCAAATCAGAATATGGCAGAATATAACCAGTAATCAGTTTATCTACCAGAATTTTAATGAAGAACAAATCTGAGACCCTGAATTTCTAACAAAATAGTAAAATTTCTGGTAGTATGGTTAAGAAATCTGACCTGAAATTGCTTGGAAGATAAAGACGGATAGAAGGTACCAGGTTTGGAATCCACCTAAACCTCAGGCTCTGAGAGCCTGACCTAGAATCCAGCTGGTATGCTGCTGAAAGCTGTTAAACTTCAGAAAAATTGAAGTGAATATCTCATAAAGCCATGTCCCTGAATGGTTGGCTACATAGATATATATGTACTTCGTGTAACCCGCCTGTTGTCCCATTCGACTACATTTGTTCCTGTAATCCACAGCCTAACAGAACGCAGCAGTGAGGGACAACCTGCCCATACAGCCAGCGGGGAGGATGGCACTACTGGCGAAGACCGTCTGGCAAAAATGTGCCTGAATAGGTGGCTATATATATATATATATGTACTTTGTGTGCCTGAATGGGTTGGCTACAAAGATATACAGCTAACCTGGCTTGAAATAGCCTAAGCCAACTAGTAATCAATCTAGCTACTTTATTGTGCAATAAAAGACTATATATATATATATATTTTTTTTTTCCTATCTAGGAGTCTGAAATAACAATTAAATCAGAGCCAAAAACAGGACTGGGATTTACAACTCCTAATACAGCCTGAATAATACTAGCTAATACCAATCAGGAAATAAAACAAAGACTGTTAACAGATCCCTATAATAGAATAGGTCTGAGAATTCCTAATAAGAATAGGAAATCTGAAACTGCAGGGCTCAGTTGATTGAGCCCTCGTCTTCGTATGATAATGCTTAGTTTCTGCACTATCAGGAGAATAAAATGCAGGTTCCCTCAGCGGGCAAGTGGAAAGGTAATTTATTTGCATCTCAGCTTAAATGTGTTAGACTAACATGGAAAAAAGATAAGCTACTAAATTCTCAATGCGTTGCTTGATATGAAAATGTTGATCTAATTGTAGCTTCTCTAAAAGAAATAGCTGTCTGTGGTCTTTTTTTTTTCCTTTCGAGAAAAGCGAACACCAAATTTTCCTTTTCATTCAGCTTGAAGAATTTAATTGCACTTGATTGGCCTCACTGCAACCTTAAGGATTTCAGTTGTTTCCCGTGGTTCCTTGAGATTGATAAGCATGGAGATGGAGATTCCACAGCCATTAGTACTTTAGTTGTAGTGGGCTGCCAAGAAATTCCTTGTTGTGCCTCAAGTATGTTGTGGGCTGCCTCCTTTGATTCAAATCGTATTTATCTCATAAATGGTAGTCTAATGAAAATAGTCGCTCCTTTGCATTTGGAAAGGGGTTGATTTAACCAAGTTCTTCCATCCTCTCCGTTGGGCCTCTGTTTGTCTCCCCAAATCCGAAGGAGGCTTGGATTTGAGGTGAAACAAAGAGGTTAACACCATAGGCATCCTCAAGCTCATCTAGAAGATTGTGTCCAAGAAAAACAATATCTGAGTCTCTTGGGGTTACTCCTCTCCCCTAAAATATGACTCCCTTTAGATTGTTTCCCTTGCTCCCGACGCCTCTTGGGTCTGGCGCTAAATTCTCAGCATTGGGCCTATTGCTCTTGAGGCCATCTCTTTCATTGGCAATGACACCACAACCTCCTTTTGGCTTGATCCATGAATTCCTTCAGGTATACTCCATTCTGTTGTTAGCCCCTGGATCGTTTACTTCTTTGGTTGGGGTAGGAATGCCTTAGTCGCTTTCATCATCTCTAACAGTGTCTAGTCCCCTCCCCCTATTGTAGATATTTGGTCCGCCCCGCCTCGTCTTCCCTTGGACATCGTGGAAGAGAAATCTCCTGGTTTTCCTTGTCCACTGATATGTTTAGCTCCTCCTTTGCTTGGGATTAGTCAGATCCAAAGGCCCCCTTGTCCCTTGGCACAAAATTGTCAGGTTTAAAGGCTACATCCCCCGCTACAGTTTCACAGCTTGGTGTGGTATCTCTAACTATCTCGCTACGCTGTCCTTACTCATCTACCAGCACATTCAGGTCCCTACCTCTTGTTGTCTTTGCAAGAATGGTATTGAAGATGTTGAGCATCTCTTTTTCTTCTGCCCTTTCTCTTCTTTCATCTGGAAAAGGGTCCTTAGAAGCTATTGGCCTTCTAGTAGAAGAGTTCTCCCCCTTATTTGAGAATGGATCTGGGTTGATTTGACTTTTACTGGTTTCTCTATCTATGAGACTGCTGGAAGCTCACCTTTTGCGCAAACATCAACCATATTTGGATGGAGCAGAATCTTCATAAATGTCGTACAACTCTTGATCTTTTGATAATATTTGGAATGCCGTCTATTTTGATGTTAGCTCCAAACTTGCTACACTTCACCCGCGCAATGTAAGAGATTCCCTGAGGAACAAGCTTATTGTTGCTTCCTAGGGTCTTCCCTTCTCTTTCTTGTTACCCCCTGGTGATAGTTTTGTTCCTTTTCTTGGCTTGTGTTTTGTAGGGTTTGTTCCTCCTAGGTTGGCTTAATGTAAGCCTCTCCCTCCCTTTGGGCCCCTTGTATATTCTTTTTTTTTTTTTTCTCTTTCTTTTACTGATAATAACTTTTTTGATTCAAAAAACATTATTTTTTATGTGGACTTATCTTTCCTTTATATGTATCTATTTTTTGTGAATTCCTCAATATACTATCCTGAATCACTTGTTACTGAGATATGGATTTTTAAATCTCTCATTGTGGATCATCTTTGAAAAGGTTGAAAAATTTGTATGATATGCACTAACCTTGGTTGGAACCCACTAGAAGTAATTGCATTGTGGCGTTGTGCACTGGAAAGAAAATCAGGATTATTCCTTTGTAAATAAGCTTTCAATACATGGTCACCCTTTATTTGTAATGGAAAAGGGGATCATAATTGTGTGACTAGACAAAACCACCTGAAGGTGTCACCTAGGCGATGCCTTGACAACTATATCCAGTAGTTCATTTGGGTTAGGAAGATTTCAGTTGTGTAACATACTAACATTGTCAAGAATCCATGTTTGCTTTAAACATTTTGCATTAAAATAATGGACAAGAGGACCCAGTTCTCCATATGAAAGCTATATCTTTGGTTGTGTAGGAATCACCATCCTTGATGTCATGGAGCCTTGTAAGAAGGGAAACAAAAAGGTTGACATCATTTGTAGTTCCAGCTATTTATCAGATCCTTGGTGGTGCTTCTTATTTATTTATTTTTTTTGCCCTGATTCTCTGTGATTAATAGAAGTTTCCCATGGCAACAAGTGTGTCTGGAACATAACCATATCTATTAGTTTCTAATTTTGTTTGCTATGGAATCTGGAGGTAGTTAAGCACATGCAAAATGCAGGCTGCCCTATGGTTGATAGTAAGGTTTATTCTTCAGGAATTTTACCGTAATATAGTGGTGTTGGTACTTCTAAACCAAAATTTGGTGTCCATTCCAGCCATGACGGGGTTATTTCCATTTTTCCTCTTTTGGGTGGTTTTTATATATTTATTGATTAATGCTACTCTGGTTTTTCCTAGTATATACTTATACTACTAGTATCAGAGCGAGCTTTCTCTTCAATTGTTGATTCGTAACACCTTATTAGAGTGTTTTTCCCCATCAGATAGTTGTGCATTAGGATCATTTAAAAGGGTATTATCCACTTAATGCTGCCTCATCTTTTTGCTGTGAGTTTACTTCCCTTTTTCTCTTCACTATAGGAGCTCCCTTAACATTTTCTGTCCATATGTGCTTAATTCTACTTAAAAGCCCAATTCATCTTGTTCTCCGTTTTCATGTCTTCTCTTAATAATATTTCTGATTATGCATAAGAAGAAAAATGTTTCACTAGCGTAGCAAATCAATTGATGGTAGCAAACTAATTGATGAACTTCGCAATGGATTACTGGAAATCAGTACAAGGATGGATTGTTATACCAGGTCTAACAAGTAATGGTGACTGTCTACATGTGGACTTCAGAAGAAAATCAGTTCAATGATCTTTGAATCGGTATACTCCAGTGCATTCCATAGTTCTCAAGGTGACCTAGGCGACAGCCCGCCTGAGCGACCTAGACGTGGATTATATTTAGAATAGCAATGATATATATAATTATGCTCATATGCTACATCAAGAATCAACATTTAAGCCACATCAATTCATTTTGAGGTAATTAAGCTAATAATGACCTAATATGAGAAAACCAACATATAATAAATAGAGCATAGTTCGTAATACAAGCATATTCATCAAAATACAATTAGAGGGTTAGAATTAGAATCAATTTCATATAAGATGTTAAAAAATAGACCATACAATAAGGCATCTGCCCAAGTCACAAGGCGGGTCAAGTTGTCTAAGGCGATGTCTAGGCGACGCCCAGTTGACCAAGGTGGACACCTTTCCTGCATCCAATAAGATTTGCTATTGCCTTGGACCCTCGATTCTGCCTGGTCGCTTCGGTGACGCCTTGACAACAATAGTGCATGCCAATATGTGGTTAGACTGAGGATAGTTGTAATGGCATCTAGGCAACCCAAGGCGTTGGAGGGGGGCCTGGGTGTCAAGGCGACACCAACAAGGTGCCCTTTGCCCCTTCCAGCAAAGCGTGACACCCTAGACAACTATTCTAAGGAGTGTCATGATATACCCAACATGGAAAATCTCAGGATCCACATCTATTATGATGGGGAAGTTTGCATGCTTATTGGTTGTAGGCTAGTAGCAATAGCTTCAACATTGTACCAATGGAAATAAATTCGCTCTGGACTATCTTAAAATGGTGGATTCTTTGATTGAATAGATTGCCAGTTAAATTAAAGTATAATCTTTCTACTGGGGGAGTTCTAGATAGACTTTTTTTGTATGGACTGTAACTAGATGATTGCCTTTAGTCTAGCTGGTCTTAGGGTTTGCTTGGGTACTTTCACAAGACAAAATTTGGCCTAGTGCTCCCAGTCCCTTGGATATTAAATATGATAACGAGAAGCACATGTTGGGAATGTGCTTGCAAGTGGTTCACACACAATGTGGACAGTATGTTCTTTTGTGAATAAACTGAAGCGTTTGCACTTCCTTCTACTCAACCTCAACGTGTTTCAGTGCAAAAACAAACAGATGATGTGGATCCCATGCACAAAAAGTTTTGTGTGGAACTGCACTTATTACCAATGCTCTACTCATTTATACAGTGTACAACAACAATAACAACAAAGCCTTATCCCAACTAAATGGGGTTGGCTACATGGATCCGCGATTGACAACTTTGCAAATCACATGAATAAAGTGGTGAGAGAGCATCTAATCTAATTTAGCCTTTCCCCAATCAGATTACATAAAGAACTGGTCCTAGACTAGAGAAACAATAAGAGGTAGAATATTACATACATATTGTATACATTATTACTTAATTTGGTACTGTATTTGAAAGACTCAAACAGTAGCTAATAGACTAAGATCTTTAAATCAAAGAATAATTTAGGTTAATGGTGTCTCCTAGCAGATCTAGGAGAAGGTATTTAGGTAATAAAAATCAGCAAACAAGAACAGAACACAGGATAATTGATTCAAAGTGAAATCTATTATGAACTATTGATTAAAACAGAGTTGAAATCAGTACAACGACGAGGAAACAAAAGTAGAGGTAAAACAGTAATTTCCAATGCCAGAATTTTGGGTTTGTACTGTTCAAGTGATTCAACAGCATATGACATAAACAGTAGCTTAATCTCAGAATCGATTTTTAAAAAATAAAGGTCAAAACAGTAGCAATAATGGAGGGTAGGGGTAGAATGGAAAAAACAGAAATATCTTAAATTCAGATGGTCAGAATTAGGCCAAAGTCAAATCAAGGAATTAGGCCAAAGTCAAATCAAGTTCACCATTAGAGTTCCTGAAGGTCAGAATCTTCAGAGAATCTAATGGTTAGATTGCTTAATTTCAAAAAATATGTAGTATATGATCTTCTAGAAACAAAGGTTCTAGTAGCAGAAAATTCTCAGAAATATAACTTGTTAATGGCAGTGAATAGAGAAGAAGAATAAAATCCAGCAGAATAATGGCAGCAAAAAGAATATGAACATGAGGACCATAGTTATTAAGGCGGAAAGGCGGCCGAGGCGTTTGAGGGTCTTCCGAAGCGCTCTGGCGATAGGGCGGGCATAAGGTGTCGCCTTATTGAATAAAGCATTTTAGTGTTGTTGTTTTTTTTTTTTTTTTTTTATGTAACCATTGCCCAAATAGCATATTAAACATTATATAATTCTACTTATATGCTAAATAAAGATTAAAGATTCATACCAACGCAACATATTCATTAGAAAAACAAATCTATAAAGTGAATATACTAAGTTCATCTTCATCATAGCATATTATGAAACAAAACTATCATACTTAACCTCTATGGAAAATGGAAGGGAAAAGAAAAACACTTTTTGGCCAAATTTCCATATGCATGATAAACAACCACCTGAAGTGCATGTGAATGCAGAAGAGATGCAAATTTGAATAATAAAAGAGACATGCATGTATCAATCTCATTGAAGAAACATCACCACTGCTGCTAACTTCCCTACCACCGTCTCTTCCATCATTGGCAGAGTCGTAGATAATAATGAACTAAACAAAAGAGAAAGAGATAAGGCTCTGTTACGTAACATAGAACTAAAAAAAAAAAAATGAAGAAGAAAGAGATCTCTGTTCGGTAACAGAGATATGAAAAAAGAGATATGGCTCTGATTGGTAACATAGAATCGAAAAAAAAAAAAATATATGAAGAAGAAGAAAAATAAGAAATAGAGTACATTACCAGATCCGGAATGGCCGGAGGAAGAATCGTCAGAGCTGGAATCGATAGAGGAAGGAGCACTAATGTAGGACTAGATTTGACAAGTCAAACTAGACCCAAACTGAAGGAAAGTTTAAACCAAAGAACAACCAAATAATCTCCAACAACAGTCCACAGCAGACTAGTAATAAACTGATATAACAGAATAGAATTCTGATAGATGAAAATCAACAGTTCAGAACTAATGTAATGAACTAACAGCCAAGGACTACTGTCACAAACCACCAAAGTAAGAAGCCAACACTAGGTTATATAGTCAGCAGACTTCAGCAAAACAAAACAGAAATCAGAATTCAAATCTGGGCAGAATTCATAATCGGCCAGAACTGAAGAACAGTCCATATCAGCATGAACCAGTGGTCCCCCTTCTGAATAGGACTAACCTTCGATCAAAATTAGAAGGCCATCGGATAGCCAGATCTTCCAAACAGCTAGGCCGATAGTAGATGAAACAGAGAACTTAATCCAGAAATTCTGCAGACAGATTAGAGCACTTACCTGACTGGCTGAGTGAGATTAAGAACAATAAGAAAACCAGAATATATGAAGATCCACTTGGACTTCTCGCCGCAGAGTGTCGCTTGGATCAAACACCAAACCCTTCTTCTTTGATCAAACACAAAGAAACACTTCAGAGGAGAAAACGCAGCAGCATCTTTTTTGTTCATGAAATTCGTGGGCTCAAAGTGAGACCCTTTCCTTTATTTATAATGATGGGGGAGTGTTTACAATTTAGAAACTCCAAAAGCTACTAAAAACGGAGTTACTAAAAGTACTAACATGTAGTTACTAAAAACTGAAATTGTAAACTAATCAAATTAGAAACTAATAATAGACTGAAATTAGAAACTAAAGTAGCAACTAATTTTAGAAACTAAGAAACCTCATCAAAGCCCAACTAAAATGGAAACTAACTAGTAATCCCGTACTCAATCTTAGAGCCCCTCTTTTAGACCCATAAAAGTGGTTCAATACACTCCAAACCACATGGACTGAAGGCCCAATACATATACAACCCAACCCTAGGCTTATTCCTAATAAAACAAGCTCAGTTTGGTGAAGAATCTGCATCAAACACTGGTGTTCTTCCAAAAGAAGAAGAAAACAGCCAAAAATATTTTGCAATTTGTGATTTGTCAACCATAGTGTGGTTTTGACTTTATATAGACTTGATCCTATGCTTCTCAAGTGTACAGAATTCCCATAGACCTCCCAATCACAACAAAATATATGGAATCTGTGGTAATACATTAAACAAATATTTAACAAACGAAAACATAAAGGCGTACGCCTTGGTCGTAAGGTGTAGTAAGGCGCCATTAAGCGTCGCCTTACGTGAAATACATAAAGCGCATGACTGGCTTAACCTACCCATACTGCCTTAATGATGCCTTAATAACTATGATAAGGACAAACCACCCGGGCTTCTCACTACACGGTGTCAATTGGATCAAACACCAATCTGTTGCCTTTTTTTTTTTTTTTGGGTGATACAAAGGCACCCAAGAGGGAAAAAGAAGAAAAGGAATAGAGACCTCAGCAAATGGGAGAGGCCCCTAGGGGGGGAATAATAGGAAGGAAGGAGACCGCAAGGCTCCAACACGACACAATAAGACGGTTCCTTCTAGAATCTTGAACAGTTAGCAAAGCACTCTCAAACTTTCCCCCAATTTCAAACTTGATTCAATTGCAGATTTGCTGGTTGGTTCTGGACCTCCCTGCCCAAATTCTTAGACTACTCATACCAAATATGGTACAACGGCGCACAAACACTAGCCTTCTAACCTAGTCACCAAAAATTTCCTTTGAAAGCTGAAAGCACCCAACGCCGTTCACTCTCAAAAGCAAGGATTTGGCATTGGCCAAGCAAACACTTCCTGATAATGCCATCAAGGGGTTTCTTGATCAAACACAAGAGTTCTTCGAAGAGGAACAACAAAATCTTTCCATTAATCAATTTACGTGTACGATGTTAGGCCTTCTTACAAACTTATATAGAAGACTCAAAAATAGACTCTTACACTAAAAAGGAAAGGCCTAACCCAATCCTTAGCTGATAAGGTTACCTATGTTGATTAGGAAACTGAAATAATAAAGGAAATATACTCAAAACATGATTGGAATTATATAATCCTAATCTGTCCTATCAAAAACACTTAATAACAATTAAATAAAGAAATAGTCACTTAACTAACTAATTCCGTATGCCTAACCTCTACCCATATTATAGGCCCATTAAAGTGGCCAATTACAATACACATTGGATCAAAAGTCCAACACATACATGTCCCAACCCAAAGCTTATTCCTAATAATGCAAGCCCCATTTCGGTGATGAATTTGCATAATGGCTTAGGAGGGCATCTTTTTGGACCTATACCTTGGGTTCTAATTCATAATTTAATGTTGGTGGTGGCTGGATTTCTTGTTGGTTTGGAACTAAACCACATAACTGTGGTGGCTGTCAGTTCAACATCCTCCCTTTTCCTTTCATCCCTTCCCCTGTCCATTCTATTTACGTAATTCCATTTATTAATTTTTTTACAATTGAGTTTTTCTTTGATTAGTTACAAAGTTTTATTTATGAGATGAAAAGAAAGTACAAGTGACATACAACAACAACAATAGATGGTCAAATAGACCAGGTGATACATCATTAGATAAATAAATAATTATTATAAGAACCCTAATATAGGTTCTGTCTATTTACTCCAAATCTCATCATTTCATCTGCTATGCTATTAGCAGATCTCATTCTTCAGGAGCCCCCACACTCTAGGCTTCTAGCTTTTCTGATTAGGTGTTAAGTACCTTCATGTACCTCCAGAGTTAGGCACTAATAATCGATAACCAAGTCTGCATTACCCTCAGCATATTTAACTCAGAGTTGGACACTAACTACTTGTTAGTTGTTACTCGCATTATATTAATTATTCTTCAGCTTGAGGACAGATAAATTAAGAATATGCGTACAGTTCCCTCCTTTGATGAAATCTGTAACATGCAGGTACAAAAACAGAGGAGAATTGGAATGAATAAACCCCCTAGAGTCTAGAAGAAACTTCCCTGTGATCTCATATATGGTCATTCCACTTCTCCATCTCTCAATGAGCTATTCTCAGTGAAGTTTCCTCTTTGGTCGAGGGTCTAGAAGTCCTCCATTGTTTGGTTTCACAGATACTTAAATAGTAAAGTTTTGATGTGAAGTGTCAGAATGGGAGAAATAGTTTTCTAGGACATGTTTTAGGGAGAATGTCTGAGATAGAGATGTTGAGATTGGATAGTGGAAGTTACTGGGAATTCAATAACTATTCCATTAGAAATGAGTTGCAGTAGCATGAATAGATATTCTAGGCTTTTGAAGATATGTATTTGTCTTTCTGTAGTTATATTAAATTAAGTTCTTTTAAGTTTGAATTTCTATATGAAGATTCCCTGTCATTTACCTTTGTAGCTGTTTTCAGTGAAAGAAACTGAGTTTTATGTTAATTAGAGCAATGCTGTCTATTCAGCCAATGATCTGTGTGTGTTTTGGTCCATCCTCAATTATTAGTTGTTGTAGCTCAACTGGAAGTTAGGGAAATTTTACATAGGGACTATTTGAGCCATAGTGGTGAAGATATGTCTTTGCTCGAGTTATAAGTTATGGATGTGCACAAAGGATTACTCAGGTCATCTCACTACTGTAGATAAAATATGCACTAGTTTTTGAGGAATTGGAGCTGATGCATATCAATTTACTGCCCATGTGCAAACCACAAGATCTAGGGTATATTTTCTGAAGTGAGTGTGAGGAGTGCAACTTCTGGAAAAATTGGAATGGAAATGAAGGATGGGTGGAATAACAAACCATGGATATCTGACAATAAAGATTATTTCTGTTCTCTTTGTCTGATAATATGGGGGGGGGGGTTTCCTCTGTTACTAGTCCGAGAATTTAATTGATGGAAAGAAGAGCGGCCCTTCAAACCATGCGGCCCAAAAGACAAGGAATAAGAGAAAAGTTGTTCAATCTTTAGTTGGGAGTATAACAGAGTTGTGGAAATTAATGATCCATATATGGCAGATAGGGATAATTTCTGATTGCCTTTTTTTTTCTTTTTTTTTTTTGGGGGGGGGGTTTATACTGTAGAGTCCCGGAATGCTAGGAGTGAGAAATTTCATTCAATAGTGTGTTAGGATTGAATTGATGTCTGTCGAACTGGAACTGGGTGGATGAAGTGCAGAGGTGCTTTTGGTTTATTCTGTGTTATCCTTCTACTCTATGAGGTAAGCTAGGGCTTGGGATATTAGATGTGGATGTTGAGATGGATGATCAAACTGGATGAGGAATTATAGAAGCAGATTTGAATGCATTCAAGAGAATTTAGGAGTAGTATTTATGCATAGCATTATAGCAAGATGGAAGAAAGTCATTGAGATTTTTTCCAATTAAATAGATGTGAATGTGGTGCAAGTTGGAGATGTTTACGAAACTGTGAGGAGTGGCAACTTGGATTGAAGTGCTGACGTAAGCCTTTATCATGACAGATGATGGGTAGCCAAGCCAAGTAATTGGAATCACCTAGTTTCTCTTAACCCATAGTGAAGAGAGAATCTCTTCATCCATGGGATCTGACCCTCAGATTGGACTGGAGCAGGGCATTCCAGACCTTCAAGGAATTTAATGAAGACATTCATTCTTCCCAGAGTCCAATTATAGCGTCAAATCACCATGGGTGAAGAGATTCTCTCTTCATTGGTGAAGAAAAACTAAATCCCAAGTAATTTGTACAAGGCTTAGATGAGTTGGGTTAAATTCTCTTTTCCTACGGCTATCTGCATAGCTCTTTTGACGTGATTGGGATGCTTTAATTCTTTCTCTAATAACATCGACTTTATCACATGTCATCTGAATCATTTCTGGTCCAAGCATTCGACGTTCACCTACTTCGTTCCAGTATAGAGGAGTTCGACACTTTCTACCATACAATGCTTCATATGGAGCCATCCCAATTGTGGTTTGGTAGCTGTTGTTGTAAGCAAACTCTATAAGAGGTATATATTCCTCCCAATTGCCACTCATTTCCATGGCACAGGCTCGGAGCATATCTTCTAATATCTGTATTGTCTGCTCAGACTATCCATCTGTCTGTGGATGGAAGGTAGTACTCAGATTCAATTGTGATCCCAATGCTTGCTGGAACCTTTTCCAGAATCTGGAGGTAAACCTCGGGTCTCTGTCTGATACAATACTCATTGGTACACTATATAAGCATACAACATTATCGATGTAATGTTGTGCTAGCTTATCCTTGATGTAAGTGGTCCTGATCGGAATAAAGTGAGCTGTCTTAATAATCCTGTCAACCACTACCCAAATTGCATCCATTCCCTTGGGTGTACGTGGTAGTCTGATGATGAAATCCATTATAATGTTATCCCACTTCCATTCAGGTACTAGGGGCGGTTGAAGAGTGTCAAAAGGTCGGTGCCGTTTGGCTTTGACTTTCTGACATGCAAGACAAGTCGACACATACAAAGCTATTGTGGACTTTATTGCTGGCGACCAGTAGTGTTGCTTTAGGTCTTTGTACATCTTGGTACTTCTAGGGTGAAGAGAGTACTCCAAACTGGGTGCCTCCTTCACTATTTTATCTTGTATTACTTCGTCGTAGGGTACACACAATCTGTGATTGCTGTCTGCTGAATTGTGTCCTGGTACCAGGAAATACTGTACTATGATTCCCTGACTTCAAAAAATTGGGGACATGGAATAAGAGGGTTAATGAATGAGACACTATACATTTGAGAAACTAAGCCACTAACAGCCTTTGATATGGACTTCAGTAATAGCCTATGGTATACACATACTTAACATCATTCATTGCACTGCATCTCTATTATCTTCTATGGTTGATACTTGATCAGTAATGGAAAAACATGAAGTGCAAAAGGAAGCACAATGCGAGTGGAGATTGGAGAAGGCAATTTGCTCCCTCCTGATTTTTTCCATGTGGCATGCCATGTGGGTTAATCAAAACGGAATGATTAACAAAAGTGATATTTATTTCTGAACATGGTAAACATTCATCAGGGGGTCCAAGGGTCTGTGTAACACACTGTACTAATGCTGATTAATAGTAAGCTGAATTGGTTGCTTAATAGAATACTATTTCCATGTTCCTAATTATATCTGATGCTTTGTCAACTCTAGCAATTAATTTATTTCTTTTAGCTACAAAGATGCATAAACTGTATTGTACAACAATTATTGTTGCAAGAAGAACCTCCTTCACATTTCCATTTTGATCAGGGCATGAGATGGTTTGCAAAACGGCTGAGGATAGATGAAGATGGGGATGTTGCCGATGAGTTCCTTAATGAGGTCTTACCAGAAGTGCCATCTGGTATGGTGGATGAACATAAACCACTACCGTTACCAAAGTTTGAGGTGAAATACAACGCACGACCGGCTAAGGTGAGGAATCAATTCATCGCCATTGATGGAAGAATCAACCAGAGTGTGGAGTTCCAGGGAAGATTGCTTTTGGTGTAGAGATTTCAGAAAAGCAATCAGCTATTCATCTGGGGATGGATTCTCATCTGTTTAGCATCAAGGGTGCAATTTCTAATTATTTTTAAAGTGCTTATTTCAATTAATTATGTTTCTTGAGGACTTGGGGTTTGTACTATATCAAGTAATTGATGCAAAGAATCAAGAATGTTGTCCAGCTGAACATCAGCTTTGGATATTAGCTACTCAATGAGAAATGTATATGCCACAAAAATTTCAACAAAATTCTGTTTAGTCATGTTGAGGTACTTTATGGGCTTCACTATTTGATTGGGTACAATATATATTTTGGTGGCCCAAGCCCCAGCCGCTGAAGGCAGATACTTTGGGCTGGATTTGGTATTAGCAATATGCCCGGGCTGGGCCCCAATTATGTAGAAGGCCCTTATTCCTTATATGATAGTTCCAGACAAATGACTACCCTCTCTAGTCATGGGGACTGAATCCTTTTCTTTTGTTTTTTTCTGATACAAGGGACTGAATCCATCTCGAAATAAGGATATGTAAGCATACGAACTAAATGATGCCAACTGCCAACCTGACTCAAAACCTAGTGAGGGAGATCGTTGCTTGGCTACGTGGCCCTCACACAAGCATAGGGCCAATGAGAGCATGACCTTCACTTACTCAGCTTTGATTTCAGCTTCGATTTGGGATGTGTTAATATTATCTCTGTTGATCCCGTGATCCCTTGAGCTGAGTAAAGAGTCGCGTATCATTTTGTAAGATGATGAGACTTTTCCTTCCACAAATTACATGGCTGGTAGGGTTTCTTTAATTTTTGTGAACAAAAGATGTGTTTGTGCTTCATTATTCTTTGGTTATACAGCTCAAGATTTTCTGACGCAAGAGGAGTGCTCCAAGGGCAGTCTTTACTTTTCTGTTAGATATAAGGAATTGAACACTCATATTACTTCTCCACCTATAATTGATCAATTTCACCAATGGGGTGGGTAGCCTAGTGATGAAAATACTCGAGTCGGCTGGTTATAGATTCGAATCTTGACACGCCCACTATCGTCCATTGGTCCTGTGGAAACACTGCTTGTCGTACGGGGACTTATCCTAAGGGCTATGATCACTACCATGGAGCACCCTTTTTGCATTACCCTAAAAAGAAAAAAAAGTTCAATTTCGTATAAATCTTCACAATCGATTCAAAATTATTCAACTTTCAACCAAAATAATGAAAAACATTAAACATTCACTGTAAAGATCTAACCAACTCAGACTACCCTTGGGTTAAAACTGACTCCATTAAGGGCTTCGTAAACAATGACTTTTCTTCTTTTTTAGCTTATGCAGCGCCTGATCCCCTGCTGAAATCTACTAAATCAAAAAGAAAAAAAAAAAAAAAATTAAGTTGATTTCAATTGTGAATGAGAATAATTTTCATAATTCTCGTACTAAAGACTTGATCCAGACTCTCTAGACAAGACAGGGACGTGATCCGGACTCGAAAGATTATCTCATCCTGAGATGCTTTTTCTGGACCCTGGATTGGTTCTTTCCACGATCCCTCAAAACAAAATCATATTCAACTCTGGCGAGTCTAAGGTCTCATGAGTCCATAACCTTCTTAATTTCTTAATTGACCACTTTCGATTCAGTCCAATTATTATTAATTAATAAAGCAAACTTGGGAAACTAAAGTTACCATTTTCAAAGTAAAAAAAACCCATCCATTATTTTACAAAGATTACGATGACAGAGAAGGCATAGACAAAAGTATAAAATACCACAACAACGCAAACAAAAGTTACGGTTTTAATGGGAAGCTAGCCATCTATGATCTACCCATATTTAGTTGTGGAAGGGTATCCTCCGACGGGATAAGTAGGACCCGTGGTGCCAGTCATCGGAGCCGCTCCTATAGTGGAGGCGCCGCCCATGGGATACTGCCCACCCGGTGTCGAAATCGGATATTGGTGTTGGCCATGCGGGAGGTGGTCATGATGCTGGCCGTAGAGGTGAGAGTGTTGCTTCGCATCCAATCGGTCGGCCCTGTGCTCGGCTTTGGCTTCGTGAAGCTCCATCTTGGCTTGGGCTTCCTTCACCTTCCTTCTCTCCTCGGCTATACCCTCATCCACCCCAGCTGCCCTCTCTGCCTGCAATTAAATCATATATATCTCATCAAAACCCCAGTTAGAGAGAGAGAGAGAGAGAGAGAGAGAGGGTTACCTTCTCTTCAGGCTTGGCACCACAAATGTTGATGTGCTCCTTAGCAGCACTGGCCATGTTACTCACTTTCTCCTTCACTGCCCTCATTTTTGTGTATCCTTTCTCTACTAACAACAAGAGGTGAGAGGTCAAAACGGATTTAAAGAACAAGTCTTATCAGTAGTTTCAAAGTACAGACTACAAGATCAAATATCAAATCCAGAACGAGCGGATCCCTCGCTCTTCTTCGCTCTTTATTGCAAGGGGCCCTTATTGCAATTATGGCAGGCTTTGCTTGGCTCTCCTCTCCTGAATTCATGCAACGTGGTGGTTGACGCGTCTCCCATGCAACGATGTAGGTGACTACTGATGCCTCGTTGTCTTCCGACAAATTAAAAGAACCTATAATTTAGGCGGACCCGATTTTCAAGATTTTCTTTTGGCCTTTTGGTAATATCGATTCCAAGATAAGTTAGAATATGAATTTGAAATTGAAATTGAAATTGAAATTGTTTACTGAAATTGAATTGAGTCGCTTACATCCAAATTTAATGATTTGATTTTAATTTTAAAGATTAAATCGTTAAATTGATTAACATATGTATATTATGGTTTAGTCATGTTAAGTTTACATATATTTCAATAAAAAATTAAGTTTATATTAAATAATAATTTAAAAATATATTAAAAAAATTAATTCAATATTAAAATTTACATCCATTTGACGAAAATTTTTGAAAGTAACGAAGTTGTTAGGATTAAAAAAAAATTAAAAAGTAATTTAAAATCATTTAAATTGGAATAGTTTATAAATGGTTTTGGTTTTACTATATGAAACCATTAATTAAATTGTTCGATTTTGGTTTCATCTAAAATATCTTACATCATATCGAATTGATCCATCTGTCTCAGAACCAAATCAATTAACATCCTTTTAAGTGTAAGGATGATGCTTCAATAGCTTTCTTTCTCCCAACAACTATTTTGCGGCATATATGACGTACACCGATGCTCTCTTGTGTCTGTGACTTTATCTCTCCTCCCTCCTGCGAAATGATATATTTACTTCTATTATGAGACATTAACATGCTCTACTCAGCTGAGCAGCTCCAGTGGCTGATGCTACCATCAGAAACTGTGCTCCAGTTGGCCATCTTTTCGCAGGGTTGGGGGGCAAAATGCCTAAGATGTTATTGCTACTGTTCACTCTGCCTCCTGCGAGATTGGCTTTTCTAGCAGTGGGGGAGGGCTGGGTCTGATGGGAGTGTCGAGCAAGAGGAGGGGCCGGCTGTGATCCTATTATGCGATTTGTGCAGCCTAGATTGGCATGCATTCCTTGTTGAGGGCAATACCAAGTCTCAGGAGGGAATCGATCAAAGTGGCTAGAGGCATATTTTAGGTAAATAAATTGGCACGCATGCATTTTGTGAGCAGGTTCCTATGGCTGATATTAATGGATATAAGAATAAGTTGACTATTCTTCTATCCAAGGATGACCAAGTGAGGAGCATAAGTGCTTCAATGAGAAATCTTACGACAGGTCAGCATAGTGATGGCATGATGAATGTAGAGGTGGCAAGCTCGTAGCTGATGCAATGGAAAGAGAGCTATCATTTCATCTCACTACAAGTGAAGGAGTGCGGATTAGGTCCTCGTACGAGAATGATTTTGATTTTCGTACAATTTTGATCTACACATGGAATTCAGCTAGAACTCATAACATGGTTGAATTTCATGTGTGTTGATCAAGATCGTATGAGAAGAGTTCTTGTACGAGAATGTGATCCATCCTCCATGTGAAGTGGAACATGGCTCTTCAAGCATGGATGGAATCGTGTGAGGTGAGTCTACTCAAACTTTGTGTAGGTAACACGGTTGGTAGGTGTAATGTGGGAGGAAACATTGCGATTCAGATTCCTTCGGACGGGGTTTTTTTCGGTAGAAGATCAAAATTTTATTAAAGGAAAAAAAAGAAAAGAAAAAAGAATCAACTACAAATAGAGGAAAATACAGCAACAAAACACCACGGAGCGAGCCTTCATCTTCGACATTGCCATCAGCAAAGGCTCACTACCGCTATCTATGGAAAAATCTGTATCTAGGACGACCAGCTTCATCTAGAGCTAACTCGTCGATAATAAATTGTGGGAGATTGTCTCTGATTCCAGATTGACCAGACTTTACAGCGTCCTTGGCTAAGTAATCCACCACTGGGTTTACTTCTCTGTAGCAATAAGAGATCTTCCATTCAATAGAGTTTGAGTAATTTAGAAGATTTAACCATTCCTGGTAGACAAACCAAGGAATAAGTCTGTGATGAAACAAAGCAACCACAGAGGTAGAGTCCAATCCTATCCAAAGTTTCCTCACGTCCAGACTACGGGCAAAGGATAAGCCTTTGATAATACTCCAGACTTCAGCTTGGAAATTTGTAGACACCCCCCCAAAAAGAAATCGAAAGAGAGAATTGCCTTTCCATTATGGTCTCTGAAGATACCTCCACCCCCAGCACGACCAGGATTGCCCAGAGAGCAACCATCTACATTCAACTTCACCCAAGAAAAGAACGGCTTACACCAGTGAACTTCCAAGGGGTTTTGGGCTAGAGAGGACCGAATAGAGAGAGAGAAGCGTTTGCGCAAAAGAAGGTCAGAGGTGCTTGAGGGAGAGACATTCATACCAATGCAAAGGATACTTCTTTAATTATACTGGTCTCTATCAAGGCAGGGAGGCGAACCTTGTCTTCATACCGTCTAATGTTTCTTTCCTTCCAGATTGCCTCTATCAACACTGCCAGCCCTATCATCTAGGGTCTTTTTAGAGACCAGTTTTTGCTCTTGTTTTTCCACCATTTTATGACATCGGCCACTGTGGGATGCTGGGACCAAATCGCATTAAACATAGCAGCAGTCCTGGTCCAGATTTTAAAGGAGAAACTACAATGAAGAAACAGGTGATCAAAAGATTCCTCGCTACGGCCACATAAGTCACACTTTCAGGATAAAATTATGCCTTTCTTCCGAATTTTATCATCAGTAGGAATCTTTTCATGAGCCCAGCGCCAAACCAAGGTCGAAAGCCTTGGCGGGAGATCCTTATTCCAAACAATGGAGCACCACGATACAGTAGGGGCGGCCACCCTAAGGCCTTCCCAACCAGATTTCACAGAAAATTTCCCCATAGGATCGAGCTTCCACATGCATCTATCATCCATGGAGATGGAAGGGAGAGGAAGAGCTTTTATGGATTCAAAAACTAGGGTTAAGAGATTTGACTCGGCAGTAGGCTGCTTCCAGACACCATTCTCAATGAACATATCTGCTGTAAAAACCTCCTCCCCAAGCTGAGATATTTCTGAGATAGATTTTGGGCTCATCCAGATGTGCCTCCAAATTTTTTTTTTTTGCCGTTCCCCACAATCCACCTCTCATTCTTTCCCAAAAAATCCCACAGCTTCTTGATGCCAGGCCAAATGGAAGAGCTTTTGTAGCCTTTTTTGAGAAGACCATGCTTTGTTAAAAATCTAGCTCGTATCAGTTGGCTCAAATCCGAGCCATTATTTTTGATATTCCAAACCATTTTTGCAAGAAGGGCTTTGTTAACATCACGAAGTCTCCGAATTCCTAAGCCACCTTCATGCTTGGGCTTGCAGATTGAGTCCCATTTAACTGTAATAACCTTGGAAGCATTGATCCCACATGTCCAGATGAAATTCCTCATCCATTTTTCTAAATATTTGATAAGAGGAGTCGGCCACCAATAAACAGAGAAACTATGTAAGGGCATTCCAGATATGACTGATCGGACCAATTCCACTCTGCCACCATAGAGAGAAGCTTGCATTTCCATCCTGATAATTTGGCCTTGATCTTGTCCATGGTAGATAACAGAGGATCTATTTTAACTCTTCCTTGAAATATTTTCACTCCGAAGTACTTGGTCGGATATTTGCAGATAGGGATGGCCACCTTCTTAGCAATCCAAATCTTCCTAGCAGTAGTGATCCCCGAGAGAAACATCTTGCTTTTCTCTAAATTAAATAACTGTCCAAAGGAGCTTTGATATTTCTCCAAAAAGAAATGAGGTTGCAGATGTATCTTTTGGAGGCATTCATAAAAATGAAAATCTCATCTACAAACAGAAGGTGAGTAGGCATAGAAAAATCATGAGAGCCAGAGATAGGCTTGATAGTACCTTTTCTGCTCATATCATTTAGGCCCCTACATAGGACCTCTTTAGCAATAATGAACAAAATAGGAGATATAGGATCTCCCTGATGGAGGCCTCTGCCAGCTCCAAAGAAACCAATTGGTCTACCATTAAGGAGAATTGAAATTCTTACCGACTTAAGAATTTCATTAATCCAACCAATCATGATTTCAGAAATCCAAATTTTCTAAGAGTCATGAAAAGAAAATTCCAAGACAAAGTATCAAAGGCCTTACAGATGTCGACTTTGAGACCCAGTCCACCCCCTCTTGAAGTCTTCCCCATCAAATTGGCAAGCTCTGAGGCTAAGCCAATGTTGGATTGAATTAGCTTGCCCCTCTGGAAGGCACCTTGCTCAGGGGAGATGAGCTTCGGAAGATATATACTGATTCGGCTGGCCATAATCTTAGACAAGATTTTACAGAAAAAATTTTCCATATAGAGAGGGCAAAATTTGCCTAAGGTACGAGTGCCCTTGACTTTAGGAATTAATAGAAGAAAAGAATTATTAACTCCATTCAGGATTGTACCTAAAGGGAAAAAGCTCTTCACCACTCTGCAGACATCGTTTTGGATAGTGGACCAGCATTTTCTGAAGAAGGCTCCAGAGAAACCATCCGGACCAGGTGAGCTATCAGGGTTAAGGTCCCATGTAACCATCTTGATCTCATCCTCTAAGGGAATAGCATCAAGAACTCTTTTGTCTTCAAGGGTTATCACTTCCAGGATAGCCTAAAAAATGTGTAGATGAATTGCCGAGTCGACCCTTCTATGAAAATTTTCATAAAAATCCACCAGGTATGACCCCATTTGATCATGGTCTCTGATTTCTGTTCCATCATCCTTCAGAATAGATCTGATTGCATTTTTTGATCTCTTCACTTTGGCCATGACATGAAAAAAGCTAGAGTTCCTGTCCCCTTCCTTCAACCATCTAAACCTGGACTTTTCTGCCCACATTTTCTCATGGAGCTCCAAAGCCTTTGAGTATCAGTTTTTTGCATCGAGCTCTAATTCAAAGAGCTGATCGGACAAACCTTTGTCTTCAATTTTTTGATGAATATTTTACAGATTTTATTTAGAACACTTAACCTCCAAATCCAGATTGGGAAAAACAGATCTCGCCCATGATCGAATGATTCCTTTCAAATTCTTGAGCTTCTCGAATAGGATTTGAATTGGGGAAGTTGCTCGAGTCTCCATATTCCAAGCATTCTCAATCATATTCGTGAATTCCGGATGATCAAGCCAGAATTTGTTAAGACAGAAAGGATAATTTTTTGGTTTCAAAGAATTGGCCGAACTCACCAATATAGGAGCGTGATCAGATGCTACTCTGAGAAGGACTTGCTGATTGTAGTCATTAAATGTGCTAAGCCAGTTGGAGTTAACAAAGGACTTATCCAACACGATAATAGCATTACCCCTTTTCCTGTTATTGCTCCAGGTATACTTTCTTCCAGTAGATGGAACTTGGATCATGGAATTATAATCCACCATTGCACCAAAATCCATAGCAGCTCCCATGTAGAAACGACCTGGCCCTCGCCGCTCGTGAGCAAATAGAGTTGCATTGAAATCACCCAAAATCATTATAGGGCCAGATGGATACCCAGATGTCAAGTCTAACCAAAGACTTCTTCGATCGGCCCTCAGGCATTTGCCATGAACAAACGAAATGTTCACGGTGTTACCAAGCTAATTAACATGTAAAGATATCTGCTACTCTGACATCGAGGTCACCACTGGCTTTGAAAGATTTCTTTTCAACATCACCCATAAGTTGGGCTCCTTATTGACTCGCATGTTATGAATAAGATCAAACTCAAAACCTAGTTTATTAAAGAATATCTTAGGAAATTGAGAGACGCCAATCATCGGCTCCACAATACAGATTATGTCGGGTGAATGATCTATAACGAGTTTTTTTAAAGAAATCCTGGCCAATTTCTTCTTCATCCCGTGGATGTTCCAGAATAAAACTTTCATGATCACATGTGAAGTGATGAAGGGTGATTTGCCCGAGTAGGGGGCTTATCCTTTGATTGAGTCTTCTTACTTTTCTTTTTTTGTTGGGTTTTCCATTCATCCTGGTCCTCTTCCCTCTGTTTGGCCGCCTTATCCACCATGAGCACCCCCTCCAGGGAGGATATCGGGTCTTTTCTAGAGGAACCTGTACCATACGCATGACCACTTCTAGAAACGAAATGAAGGCTTCTATGATTTTTTTCCACATGACCATCCACTGGGAGTGTATGAGTGTTATTTCGCCTATTATGAATAGCAATCTCAGAAACATGAGCTGGATCAAGAGGAGGGACTAGGCCAATTTCGGAATTGATCCGATCTTCTTCCAACTGATCAACCTCCAGAAGGACTTTCAAATTTGATAAGGATTCTGATTTGGAAAGTGTGTTGTCATTGGGAGGAGATCCTCTCACACTGCCTAATTGGGAAGATCTCCTTGATTGGAGATTTGTTTCCTCAACTGATTGATTTTCTAAAAAAGAATTCTGGCCCTCCTTCTCGCCTGCAGAGGAATCTGACCCTTCGTCACCGCCCTTAGAGGCGGCAACACCATCTTCACCACCCTCCGTAGAGTCGCTTTCATTGCCATCTTCAGAAGGGACTCCATCTAGATCACTATCATAGCCTTGCCGAGATAATGCAACCCCCTCCACCCCAAGGATAGGCCTCGGAGAAGGGCAAGATTCCTCATCAACGTACACTGCTCCTGGAACTCTTGGTTCCTTCTCCTCTTGAGAAGCTTCTTTAGCATCAGCTACCTTCTTCTCTCTACAAGCTCCAATTAGGTAGCCAGTTTTTTTACAATATCCATCATCTGCCGATATTGTCATAATAAATAAGTTGCCGTTTAAACCAGAAACGGGTATTAGTACCTAGCTGTTTCCTTTCCACCTGGATCTTAACAGGTCTCTGACTTCCAACCTCAATCTCCACTAGGACGCGGGCAAAGTTCCCATAGAGGTCTTATTTTGTACGATGATCAAGGGCTACCGGTCGGCCAGTAGCCTTTGCCATGGTTAATATGACCTTTTCATGCCAGTATTCCAGAGGTAATTCTGAAAATCTGACCCACACTGGAGCCTTGTTCGCCATCTTTTCATGAATGTTGAAATCAGCTCTCCACCGTTGAAATTTGATATACTATCCTGCCAGTTTGATCGGCCCTGTCCTCCATATTGCAACCATGTCCTTCTCAGAATCAAATTGAAATATGGTAAAACCCTTTCCCATCGGAATCATCTTAACTTTGCCCGAGGTATTCCACCCTTCCGCAACTTCCTTTATGATTCCATCAAGAGAAGTAAAACGAAAGTTCAGTCTTCCAATCAAGGCAAATCGGTATCTCCCTAACCTCTCTTCATATTCATCCTGAATGATAACCTTTGTCATAGATCCAACATGTACAGGATCAAGCAGTTCGTCTTTCACAGGGAGTGCACATAAGATTTCCTTTGAGCAGTATTGTCTGGATCCGGTGCTCTTGAAGCAAGGTTAGCCACCGAATCAGGAGGAGATGGACCCCAAAAGTCAGTGATTCGACTTTGCTTCCCTCTATCAGGAGGTCGACCACCATGGGGGTCATCTTCTCCAATCGAAAAACCATCCACCTCAGTGCTTCTCTCTCCTAACACCATCTTTCGGCCAACTCCTCTCCAAAGGGCTTGCCAGATATCGAGCTACCAGTCTCGGAATTGAAACTTTTACCCTACGCAACCCTGACAACAAGGGTAATGAGGGACCTTTGTATTTACCATGTTCCTTCTGACGGGGTTTAATCAATGACCAATAGGTGTTGGAAAGTCAAATTGAGGACCGATTAGATAAAATCTCAAGAAGGGCTAGGGGGGATCCGTTGTCAGCCTTGCCAACAACACATACTTAAGGGGTTCTTTAACGCTTAATTTTCCATCTGGATTAGTGCATGTGAATCGACTGAGTTCTTCCATTGCTTCAAATAATTGTAATGGGTATGGATTTTTCCTCCCAAAAATCAAAGTGGGAAGAAGGCCAAATTAGTTCCATCAAGTTATCACCCTCCTTCGACACCTGGGGTTACTAGGAATAGGCCCAAAGGACTGTTTATTTTAGGCTTGTTGGTTTTTTTTTTTCGTTAGTAGAAGAAGTAGTTATGTTAGACAAAAAGATCAAAATTATGAGATCTAATAGAGAGGGTGAATATTATGGTAGACATACTGATGTAAGGCAAAATGAAGGACCATTTTTTCGATTTCTTAAGTTGAAAGGTATAACTCTCGAATACACAACTACTCCTGGTAAACCTGAACAAAATGGGGTTGTAGAAAGACGCAATCATACCATCATGGAAATTGTACATAGCATGATGAGCAACTCCTCATTGCCTGAATTCTTGTGGAGCAAAGCATTAAAGACATCTATGTATATCTTGAACCGGGTTCCTAGTAAGTCAGTTTCTAAAACTTCTTATGAGTTGCAGAATGGAAGGAAACCTAGTTAAGGACATTTTCATGTATGGGACTGTTCTATTGAAATTAGATTGTACAATCCATATGAAAAAAAAAACTTAACCCTAAAACCATAGGTTGTTATTTCATTGGTTATTGTCAATGGTCAAAGGGTTACAAGTTTTATGCACCCACACAGAGTACCAGAATTATGAAAAATTGAATTGCTAGATTCTTAGAGGATGGTAACATTTGTGGGAGTGAGAAACCAAGTAATGTGGTGTTTGAAGAATATCAAATTTTCTTACTGATTTATGTACATCGTAATAATATTATTGTTCTACGGGTGACTGTTGATAATGATCTTATGGAACAATAAACTATAGAAGATGTACATATCCATCATGATGATGTTGTTCTATACTATTGAAAATGATCCTATAGAACAACAAACTATCGAAGATGTATCACTCTATGATGTAGTTACATTGATAATATTATGAATATTTCTCAACTGAAAATTCAAGGAAGATCTCAGAGGTTTAAGAGGTTTGCTATTTCGAATGACTATATAGTATATCTCTAAGAATCAGAGTTCAATATTAGAATCAAGAATGACCCATTAAACTTTTCACTGACCATAAACGATAATGTTTTTCTTAAACAGATAGATGCCATGAAAGATGAGATGAAGTCCATGAGTGACAATGATGTTTGGGATCTCATTCAATTGCTAACGGGCTTTAAGGCGATTGGTTGTAAATGAGTATTTAAAACCAAATGCGACTCGAAGGGTAATATTGAGGTACATAAAGCTAGACTAGTTGTAAAATGATTCACTCTTAAAAAAGACATTGATTACCATGAAACCTTCTCTCCTGTCTCTAAGAAGGATTCTTTGAGAATTATATTGGCATTAGTGGCTCATTATGATTTAACGCTTCACCAAATGGATGTGAAAACTACATTCTTGAATGAGGACTTAGATGAGGAAGCCTACATGAATCGACCTGAGGGATTTAGTGAACAAAGAAAAGAAAATCTAGTGTGCAGACTTGAGAAATCCATATACGGACTTAAATAAGCTTCCAGACAATGGTATATTAAATTTAACCACATCATTGTTTCCTTCGGATTCATTAGGAACACCTTTGACAGGTGTACACATCTAAAACTTAGTGGGAGTAAGTTTATATTTCTGGTTTTATATGTCGATGATAGTTTACATGCTAGTAATGATCTTATTTGTTGAGTGATACAAAGGCTTTTCTCTCTAAGAACTTTGAAATAAAAGATATAGGTTTAGCCTCTTTCGTTATTGGGATTGAGATGTTTCGTGATAGATCTCGCCGAATACTTAAACTATCACAGAAAACCTATATTAATAAAGTTCTGGAAAGATATGGCATAATGAATTGCAAACCAGGTGTTTCTCAAATTATCAAAGGAGATAAATTCAGCTTAAATCAGTACTCAAAGAATAATTTAAAAAGAGAAAAAATGAAGGATATTCCCCATAGTTTCACAGTAGGGAGTTTTATGTATGCAATGACTTGTAATCATCCAGACATCAGTTTTGCTGTTGGTATGTTAGGCAGATATGTGAGTGCTCCTAGAAGGGATCATTGAGTGGCAGCGAAGAAGGTAATGAGACTAGGGATTACATGCTTACAGAGCATCTGATCAATTGGAAGTGATCATATATTCAGACTCTAATTATGCATGATGCCTCAACAGTAAGAAGTCTACATCAAGATACATCTTCCTACTTGCTGATGGGAAATTTTTTAGAAATCCAAGAAACAGATTTATGTCTCTATTTCTACTATGGAAGTAGAGTTTGTGGCATGCTTTGAGGTCACTTTTATGACAATTTGGTTACCAAACTTTATCTCTGGACTTTGAGTTGTCGATGCCATGTCGAAGCTGCTGAGAATGTATTGTGACAATGTTGCTGCCATATATTACTCCAAGAATGATAAATATTCAAGTAGAGTGAAACATATTGGAGTGAAATATAATTTTGTGAAGGAATCAGTTGAGAAACAAGAAGTGTCTATTACACACATCAAGATAAGATGATTGCTGATCATATGATCAAGGCATTAACACCTAAACACTTTACAAATATTGTAATGGATATGGGTTTATATAAAATTTGATGTAATAATCATATTATGTTACACTTTTACTTAATTAAATGATCATAATATTTGTTGTTTCTGAATATTTCTCTTTATTATTATGTATACAAATTTTATTTCATATATATGAGATATTATGTTGGACCATTTAGTTTTAAACATTTATAGTCTATTCCCTACTTTTGCACCTGTTTGGATGGAGTTACTTGTGTTGTGACTATGAAAAGGAGTATGTCGTTATATGATGTATAACCGCCATGATCCACATTAGTGGTTTTGTTCAAATATACTATTATAATTATAATGACATAAAATTGATAGATTTACTTTCAGATACTGCAGTATGATGTTGAAATCCAAATTATGTTTGAAATTGTTATATGGTCATATAGTTCAAGTGTGCGAATATAAAAATATTCAAAGAATATTCCCTATGATTATCCCATAGACCGATTAAGAAATTGAACAATATCAATCTCTTACATTTGGTATTGAATTGCAAATAAGAAACCCAATTTTAGTGTAATTAAAGAAAAAGAGTCATTCCCTACTTAATAGCACACCTTGATGGGAGAGTGCACAAACTCTACAAACAGAATTCTAGGTCCTTCTAACCCAACTTTATTCTCATTATTAGAGCCATCACTAAGAGAGACACATAGAGAATCCTTATGTTCCTACTTGTTGTAGTGGAGATCAAGCTACGTGAAGGATATACTGATGACAAATTCTTTACAATAGATGATAAACGGTATATATTGCTGTTCCTTATTGTTTAATTTATGATACTATAAACATATGGCAAGATTGTATCATTGTATGTGGAAGAAATTACATCCTTCAGAAGAGTGTTTTCGTACGTAAACACTATCTGTATTGTCGATCCCTTGCGCCAAGTAAAGAGTCGTGCATAATTGTGTAAGATACTAAGATGAGAGTTTTCCTATCACAAATTACATGGTTGATTGGGTTTCGATTTTCTAACGTCCAGCCATTATTTTACAAAGATTATGATTACAGAGAAGGCATAGGCACAAGTATTAAACACCACAACATCGCAAACAAGAGTTGCGGTTTTAATGGGAAGCTAGCCATCTACCCATAATTAGTTGTGGGAGGGTATCCTCCGACGGGGTAAGTAGGACCCGTGGTACCGGTCGTCGGAGCCACATCTGTAGTGGTGGCGCCGCCCATGGGATACTGTCCACCGGGTGTCGGAATCGGATATTGATGTTGGCCTTGCTGGCCGTAGAGGTGAGATTGTTGTTTCGCATCCAATCGGTCGGCCCTGTGCTCGGCTTTGGCTTCGTGAAGTTCCATCTTGGCTTGGGCTTCCTTGACCTTCCTTCTCTCCTCGGCGACATCCTTATCCACTCCAGCTGCCCTCTCTGCCTGTAATTAAATCATATATTTTTATCATCAAAAACAGTTGTGGAGAGAGAGAGAGAGAGAGAGAGGTTACATTCTCTTCAGCCTTGGCACCACCAATGTTGATGTGCTCCTTAGCAGCACTGGCCATGTCACTCACTTTCTCCTTCGCTGCCCTCATGTTCGTGTCTTCTTTCCCTACTAACAACAAGAGGTGAGAGGTCAAAACGGATTCAAAGAAGTCTTATCAGTAGTTTCAAAGAACAGAGTAAGATCAAAATCAAATCCAGAACGAGCGGATCCCTCTCTCTTCTTCACTCTTTATAGCCACTATGGGAGGCTGCTTTGCTCTCCTGAATTGATGCCACGTGGTGGTTGACGCGTCTTCCATGCAACGATGTGGGTGTTTGCTGGTGCCACGTTGTCTTCCGACAAATTAAAAAAACCCAAAATTTATTCCGAAACGATTTCCAATATTATTATTATTATTATTTTTTGGTAATATCAATTCCAAGACTACGCAACTGTTTTTTAGAAAAAATAAATAATTACGGAAAAAAGAACGTTACTTCGTGCATTCTTACGAACGAAACTTGGCTGCTGTAACCCTGGTACCGGTAATATTTAGGAAAATGAAATCTCAGGATAGCGGTGAAAATATTCACTCAAAGTAGGTATTTTCAAATCTACCCCTGGGATTCTATTTCCTTGACTGTTACCATGGGGTTGCAGCTGTTCAGGCAGTAACAATTTTTTTTTTCCATTCTTATCATCTAATGTCAGATACATCTTATCCCTTATTGGTGTTGGGGTGTGTAGTTATATTAGTGGGATATGTAAGAAGTGAATTTGAAATTGAAATATTTATTGAAACTTTAATCAAGTCGTTTATATCAAAATTTTAAAACTGTTTAATAAATGATTTATTTTGATTTTAAAATTGAAGCCATTTCGATTTAGATTTTTAAAATTTGAATAGTTCGTAAATCATTTATTAAAATTGTTAAACCGATTAACATAGGCATAGAAAGTTTAAGTCATGTTAAGTTAACATATATTTCAATAAAAAAAATTAAGTTTATATTAAACAACTATTAAAAAAGTATATAAAAATAAAATAATTCAATTCAGTGTTAAAGTTTACATCCATTTGACAAAAAAAAAATTAAAGGTAAAGAAGTTGTTTGGATAAAAAAATTAGAAAATAGAAAAAAATAGTTTAATATCATTTGAACCGAATAAATGATTTCGGTTTTAATATGCAAAACCATTTATTAAATGGTTCGGTCTTGGTTTCACTTCAAATTTTTTACATCAAATTGAATTGAATCGTCTACATCAAAATCGAATCGATGCACATCCTCAAGTGTAAGGATCATGCTTGAATAGCACTCTTTCTCTTAATAACTATTTTGCTGCATAACGTAAACTGATGCCTTCTTGTGTCTATGACTCTACCGCTCCTCCCTCCTATGAAATAATATATTTGCCTCCAATTATAAAAGGAGAGACACACACAAGAAGACATTAACATACACTATGCAGCCGAGCAGCTCCAGTGGCTGCTGCTACGATCAAAAACTGTGGTTCAGTTGGCCATCGTTTTTACAGCGTTGAGGTGGCAAAATGCCGAATATGTTGCTGCAACTGTTCACTCTCTCGGAGGAGTGAACAGATATGCGAGCTTGGCTCTTCTAGCCGTGGGGGAGGGCTGGGTCTAATGGGAGTGTCAAGCAAAGGGAGGGGCGGGCTGGTGATCCTAATATGCGATTTGTGCAGCCTAGATTGGCAGCTGTAGTAGGCATGCATTCCTTGTTGAGGGCAATACCAAGTCTAAGGAAGGGATCGATCAAAGTGGCTAGAGGCATATTTTAGGTAAAACAACTGGCACGCATGCATTTTGTGAGCAGGTTCCTATGGCTGATATTAATGGATATAAGAATAAGTTGACTATTCTTCAATCCAAGGGTGACCAAGTGAGGAGCAGAAGTGCTTGAATGAGAAATCTTAAGACAGGTCAGCATAGTGAGGGCATGATGAATGTGGAGGTGGCAATTAAGCTCTTAGCTGATGCAATGGAAGAAAGAGCAATCATTTCATCCCCTTACAAATGAATGAGTGCGGATCAGGTCCCCATTCGAGAATGATTCTAATTTTCGTACAATCCTAATCAACACATGAAATTTAAATTTCATGTGTTTTAGTCAAGATCAAATAAAAAGAGTTCTCATAAAAGAATGTGATCCATCTTCCATGTGAAGTGGAGCATGGTTCTCTTCGAGCATGGATAAAATCGTGTGAGGTGAGTCTACTCAAACTTCATGGTAATTAACACAGATGGTAGGCGTAACGTGAGAAGAACCATTGTGATTCAGATTCTTTTGAAGGGGGTTTAAACAATGACCAATAAGTGTTGGAAAGTCAAATTGAGGACCAGTTAGATAAAATCTCAGAAAGGGGGTGGGGATCTATTGTCTTGCCAACAACACATGCTTGAGGGGTTCCTTTACTGTCAATTTTCCATCTCGATTAGTACATGTGAATCGAGTGAGTTTTTCCATTGCTTTAAATAACCGTCGTGGGTATATGGATTTTTCCTCCCAAAAATCGAAGTGGGAAGAAGGCCAAATTTGTCGAGTAGGCCCAAATGACTGTTTTGGGATGGCCCTCTTTTTTTTTTAGTTAAAGAAGAAGTAGTAGTGTTAAGGGTTAGTAGGGGTTTGGTCCTTTAACAAGTTCTCTTAGTTGGCTCAGTTCTCTTGGTAGAGCCATACAAGTTTTGGGGTGGCTCTATCCTTGTATCCTCTCTGAATTTCCCTTCTAGTTTTACTCTTGTAGGAATAATCCGTTGATTTCATTGTGGAGCTCTTATTTTTCCTCTTGTTTCATTTATTTTGGGGGAAAAGAATATTACGCTTTGTTGAATACGCTTGCCTTTTATTGGTCATATGATGAACAGAGTAGCATCATACATGTAGGGAGACACTTAGTAGGATTCTAGCATGGGTAGAAACAATGGCATCCGTAATGGAGATCACGTCCTGGCATTAACCCAATACAGTCTCCACGTCCACCATTATGCTTTTGGATGCACTTATCTTGACAATCCTGTTGATTGCAGTTATCGGGATACAATATTTCCTGGCATTGCCCCTTCTGCTACGCATCTGCTATCATCACCATTGACGATGCAACTGCAAACAACCCTCATGAAATATCAATCAGAAAAATAAACATTTTCCAATAGTTCACCAAATCACCTACACAAAATAATGAAGTTAAGCCTATCATTGCATCACAAATCACAGAGAGAATACTTAGAACAAACCTGAGAAGACAAGGATAGCAAGGATGAGGAAGGAGGTATAAGAAATCTTAGCCATTACTTACTAAATCTTCGACAATACTTATAAGCTAATAAATCTCACTCTGATGTTGAGTGCTTGTTGTTTCTCAGCTTATAGTGAGTGCATGGTATTTATAGAGAAACTTTTGGAGCTCCTAAGATGATTTCCTTACTTAGAATGTAGATATATGGTGGTAGGTAAATTACCCATATTTGGGTGCCTTAATTAGGTTTGAATAGAGAAATTAATCTTATTTTTCTAAATGGGGCGAGATCCTCCTCTGTAGAGTTCATTGGATTGTCGGGAGTCACTTGGGATGTGTGCCCATAGCTGTCTATAGTGATTTCATTTCTACAACCAACTGGCAACACGCATCCCAAGTTCCTCTAGCCATCCGATGCAAATTGGAGGAGCTGGCCCTTAGGAGATGATATCGTGATATCATTCCAAAGATTTGAGTAGGGTGTCAATCAGTGGGTTTCGATCGGTTTTAGTTTGGTTTTGGTATGAGAATGAGTGAAACCAAAACATGAACCAATAAAGGTATGCACACAGGTTTCATCAGTTTAGTTTCTATTTATCATATAAATATATTTAGAAGTACGAAAAAGAGGTTTTTTCTATAAATTTTGTTTTAGTATTGGTTTTTAATCTTTTTGATCCATTTTTTAAGTTCAGTTTGGTCTCGATGTAGTCCAGTCTGATTTCAATCTCACAAAGCACCAACCTGAAACATGATTCAATAAGCTCATATCGGTTTTGTTTCAGTTTCATCGATTCGAGCTGGGTTTTGATACCCCTAGATTTGAGGGTATCAGATTATGATCTTTCATTTATATATATATATATATATATAGAGAGAGAGAGAGAGAGAGAGAGAGAGAGAGTAAATATCACTTCCCTCTCCTGAACTATGGTGAAATATCAATTTGACCCCACACCTTTTCGAAAATGTCACTCACCTCCCTTATAATTAAAGTATTCTATCTAATAACCCCAACCGTTAGAAATCATTGTTAAGTCAGCTGATTTTTTTCATAATATCCAAAATACCCTCTATTTGTGAAATGTCCAAGAGACCCTTCATTTGCTCCCCATTCTTCGCCTCCCTCTCTCTCTCTCTCGCTCTCTCTATCTCTATCTCTATCTCTATATATATATATATAGGATTCTGCAATGAGAGCTACTCTAATCAGGACCGGTTCGTCACCAGTTAACGGTTCACCGAAGGTCTCTTTCTCCGGCTCAGGCAAGGATTTCGTTTACTCGTTAGTGTTCTCTGGAAAAAATAAGAAGTCGTCACTGTCATCGTCACCGCCGCTGCATTTGGAGATCAAGGAAAAGAGGACTATCCGGCGTGCGATGTTGGAGGCTGACGTTTCATGTCCAGTGAAGAAAATTTCCAGTAGGTTTTCTAAGTTCAGTGTCGGATCTTGCTCTTTCCGGCTAATATCCTGGAGGAGGAGGAGGATGAGGAGGAAGAGATCTGCTATGGTGATGTGGATCACTGTGGAATGTCATGGAATGTATTTGTGATGGAAAAATCTAACTTCGTTGGTGGCAAAGGAATGAAGGTCGGCGGCACCAGAGGTTGTACCGATCAGAAGAAAATCAGTGATTATTATAAAAATATGTTGAAATCTTACCCTGGAGATCCACTTTTGTTAAGGAACTACTGTCAACTCTTACATCAGGTACTACGAATTCCAGTATTTTGATCTTAAATTGATCAAAATTTCAACTTTGATTTCAGTTTTTCTTTGCATTGATGTGTTGATTGCTCTGTTTCGATAGGTAGAGAAAGATGCAGTGAGAGCTGAAGAGTACTATAGAAGAGCAATTTAGCGAATCTAGGAGACATGCTCGCGGGCTGCCTGTTGGCCAGAGCATGCAACGTGCACGTGATTATAGGTTTTTTTCGATGATGATTATAGGAGATTCGTCGGTTTGATTTTGGCATATCATATATCGTCAAAATTGTGTTTCTGAGCACTATTCATCTGTGTGGTCATTTTGACAGGATTCTTTTATATATAAAAGTCAAAATTAGACCTCCCTCTCTCTCGCACGGGGATTTCCAGAGTTTTGGGTAGGGGAATGTTTCCATCAGCACCTCTGTTAGTCGAAAGCCGAAAGTCACACCCAAGATTCATATTTCATCATGGCCAGAGAAGAGTAACAAAATTGGGTGTCTACAGTTTGGTTTAGGGTTTAGGGTTTAGGGTTTGGTTTGAGTTAGGGTTTGGTCAGGTTTAGGGTTTAGTCTGGGTTAGAGTTTGGTTTGGGTTTAGGGTTTGGTCAGGGTTAGGGTTTGGTCTGGGTCAGGGTTTGGTCTGGTTAAGGGCTTGGTCTGGTTTAGGGTTTGGTCTGGTTTAGGGTTTGGTTTGGTTTAGGGTTGGGTTAGGGTCAAGGTTTGGTTTGGTTTGGTTTAGGGTTTGGTTCGGTTTAGGGTTTGGTTCGGTTTAGGTTTTGGTTTGGGTTAGGGTTTGGTTTGGTTTAGGGTTTGGTTTGGTTTAGGGTTTGGTTTGGTATAGGCTTTGGTCTTGGTTTAGGGTTTGGTCTAGTTTAGGGTTTGGTTTGGTTTGGAGTTTGGTGTGGTTTAGGATGTGTTGGAGAATATTAATCTTAGTATCAATTTTCATATTATTATCAGAAATATCATAAATATCAAGAAGTGTTATAAAGAGGTCAATTTGATCAGAAGAGTTGAGGTACGTTACAAGAACGATATCCTTACAATTTCTCCAGTGAGTTGTCTCTCAGGTATGTATTCTCTTCCTCATTAGAATATAATTGTACTTTAAGGTAATTCCCTCATACTTGCATTCTTGGCCAAGTTTAGGACATTTAATGTACGATCCAGTTCCAGTGGTATCATATACCGATTCTAGTCAATTGGATATACTGTCATATTAATTTCTTATTTTCATCGAATTTTACCGCTAGAGTTTAATCGCTCGCCTTTTGCATTGCACCTCCACTATTCCTGAGCAGGATATCAGCATTACATGCTCTAGGGTGAAAAAATTTTGTTGTTCTTTTCTTTACCCTTCAGCTGTTGCACAGTATCGACCGAAGAGGGGCATTCTGTAGACACCAAATTTTGTCACCCCTCGGCAATGAAGAATTACAGGGAATGATGAAACATGTATTCCCTCTTTCAGAAAGAAATCCAAATTTTTGGCATAAGTCCCGACTATCCCAGCTATCCCAGCCTAAAGCCGCTATGCAAGAACATACGGAATATAATCGAGCGTAAGACCGGTAAAGAATTCAGCCAGATATTAAAAAAAAATGATAGGGGAAGGGTGACCGAAAGTGGTCATTGATACCTTTTGCCAGAATACGACAATCAAGCCTAGCACGGGCTCGATTCTCGAATCATTAGATAACATTCAGGAATATGGTCCCATTGATATCTTGTGCGGAAAAAATGGATACCCAGACATCCGTATTGCCTACCTGAACTTTGAACTGGTTAAACCAAACCAAACCCTAAACCAAGCGAAACCAAACCCTAAACTAGATCAAGCCTTAAACCAGACCAAACCCTAAATCAGACCAAACCCTAAATAGAATCAAACCCTAAACCAGACCAAACCCTAAACCAGACCAAACCCTAAGCCAGACCAAACCCTAAACCATACCAAACCCTAAAAAAGACCAAACCATAAACCAGACTAAACCCTAAATCCTAAACCCAAACCAAACCCTAAACTAGACCAAACCCTAAACCAGACCAAACCCTAAACCAAACCAAACCCGAAATTAGACCAAACCCTAAACCAGACCAAACCCTAAACCAAACCAAACCCTAATCCAGAGCAAACCCTAAACCAGACCAAACCCTAAACCAGACCAAACCTTATACCAGACCAAACCCTAAACCAGACCAAACCCTAAACCAGACCAAACCTTAAACCAGACCAAACCCTAACCCAGACCAAACCCTAAACCAGACCAAACCCTAAACCGGACCAAACCCTAAACTAAACTGAACCCTAAACCAAACTGAACCCTAAACCAAACCAAACCCTAAACTAGACCAAAGCCTAAACCAGACCAGACCTTAAACCAAACCAAACCCTAAACCAGACCAAACCCTAAACCAAGCCAAACCAAAATCAGACCACCCTAAACCAAACCCTATCCAAAACTTGTCGCCCAGCCTATGGCTATTGCTGTGGTAAGATTTCCACAGCAACCATGTAGGGCTACTGGCGCCCAGCCTACGACTATTGCCATGGTAAAATTTCCACTGCAACCACGTAGGGCTACTACCGCCCAGCCTACGGGATAGCTACCCAGTCTACGGGCATGTTTGGAAGGCATAATAGGGTGCCACAACACTTTTGGAAGCGTATCAAAGTGACATGGGGGGAGGGGTCCGTGTAAGACCTTACATACCCTTGTAAGGCCTACATGGATGTGTAAGCCCTTACACAGATGTTTAGGGGCCTTACACGCCTTTGAACCTCCTTTGCAAGCTCCTACGTGGCATGCCTCATTCCTTCTATAAATAGTGACCACGAGTCACTGTAAAAACTCCAAAAAAAAAAAAAAAANTTCGTGGCACTAAGAGATGAATCTGCCTTTTGAGATAGCGGTTCAAGAAGAAAGCCAGCGGGAGATGTCAAAGCCAGTGCTCTTGCTGTTAAAGGTGATAGCCCGGAAGGAAATAAATGTCTTTCACTGTCTGATCCTATTCCCGAAACTGAAGATGATTCTCTGTCGGATTCGGGCTTAGAGTAACTTCTCTCACACGAAAAGACGACATAAGGGATGTGTCGAGATGAGATCACTGGTCTCTTCTTTAGAACAAGTTCCGTGCTTTTCTTCGATCCCCTAACCGAAAGCAGCAGGACAAGAGCCCATTCTCTTCAAGGGGATCAACGAGAGTTGCAGACCCTATCTTAGTCCTATGGGATGTGGGGAGCTTCGCTTTCATTTGGCAGCTAGCTAGCACTCTCAGCTTAGGGAAAGCGTCCGGGGACAGAGAGGTCAGGCGGGGATAGAGGGGCCAGGTCTCTTCCGCTAGTGATCTCAGCAAGAAAGCCTTTAATTGATGCCGTTGGTTGCTTCCAAGCAAGAAAAGGGCTGCGCGAAAAGGCTATAGGTCATCCGGCGATGTGACATGACAACCGGGGAGACAGGAAGCGAGAAAAGTCCATAGCTAGTCGCTGCTCACCCCTTGCTTGTTCGATCGGGGAAAGAGTACCAAACAATCCGTACCATGCTTTCGGGGAATACTTGAAGAAGGAAAAGCTTCCTTAGCGAAGCGGGAAGGGAAGTCTCGAGAATATGGCTCCTAAACTAGTCAACTTTTGATTCCCACTTTAGCTGACAGCTATGCGGTGTGGAACAGCCAATTCCCTGCTTGGAACTAACGATTTACCCATAGG
Source organism: Macadamia integrifolia (assembly GCF_013358625.1). Taxonomy (NCBI): domain Eukaryota; kingdom Viridiplantae; phylum Streptophyta; class Magnoliopsida; order Proteales; family Proteaceae; genus Macadamia; species Macadamia integrifolia. The sequence goes on along the minus strand of NW_024870462.1, from coordinate 33,138 downwards.
CACTCTTGCTTCCCTCTGACTGACGGGATAGTTTTAGTACTAGAATGAATTCTCCGATTTCCCGATGCACCACTTCCATCACTACCGCCACTTCCTATTCCCCTAGGACAGTTACCAGATCAGCACAAGACGCATAACAGCCAACAACAACCGATGTGGATCGTCACTGAGAATCGTCAGATCTAGGAGGCAAACCACTGCCATAGCACCGACTACTCCTATCAAAATGAAAAGCAGTGAGCTCCGCAACAAAAGCGAAGCGAGCCGCGCTAGCGCCCAACCTATACAAGGGCTTACGTTTTTCAGCTGCATCGTGCCGTACTATGGGAGGGGTCCGTACCTCCTTTAGATAGATAGAGCCCCCGTGCTCCTAATGTAGAGCTAGAACTACTGCTACCGTGGAATCCGCGATCACACATGAGTACCTCGCCTTCCAAAAAAAGCGGCTGCTAATGGGGACCATCGATCAAGAAGGACTTCGGAGACTGCAATCGAATTGAAAAATAAATAGAAATATAGGGCCAACTCTTCTAGTTGCGCCTCTAACCTTACTACGCTACCCAACCAGCTGATAAAAGGTCGAATTCCGCAGGGCTGCAGGCACGAAATGCCGATCAAATCCGTTAAAGGTCAAAGCGGGCAAACAAGAAGATCTGACTGAGTTGATGATGGACCGGATCTCGAAAGGCGAGAGGCTTTCATAAAGACATATGAGAAACGGAGGGTCGAGAGAGGGCACGATCCACCCAACCCAGCTAAGCTAATGCTAATAAATGCTGCATAAGAGAATGGGAGGCCGGCCCCTGCCCATCTGGAGGTGCACACCCATTTAGGAACATATGCAAAGGGGTAAAGAGAGAAGTCAATGGAGAACTCATTCCGTAAAGCAATCGAACTAGACCCGAGTACCTTCATTCTACTACTTTGAGGAATTCCACCAAGCAGCTTCCAGAGCAGAACCTAACGAATAGTATCCGCAGGGTAATTGAATGAAATACATCAATAGAGCTAGTTGAAAGAGATATCCATGCTTTAAAGAAGAGAAGGCTTGGGGCAATTCACCTATTCTCCTTGGTCCTACTCATGTCAGTTATCAATATCCTACCAACTCTAGTTTGAGTTCAACAAAACTAGGCGAGAATCGCCCAAAGGAAGAGATGGAGTCGGATGTTGCTCACAGATCGTCTTATACTCGCTTGTAGCTAGTCTACTTGAAACCGGCGACAAAGAGTTTGAGTAGCCGATCCGGAATGAGAGGGCACGTCCACCATTAAAGAATAAGGCGGGGATATAAGGCCAACACCTGGCATCGGGAGAGAACCCTTGAAAGTCCGATCTGCCAATAGTAAAGCCCTACTATTCATTGAAGCAGGGATGGGTAAGGGTTAGCTCTTAGCTCCTTTCCCGAAGCGGCATTCTCGTTTCAGCCCCTATTCATTACGGATCCAGCCTCGACTTGAACCCGCGGGACTTGCTCGCCTCAGAGAGGAATATACGCAATCATAGAGGGCAGATAATGATGCAGGGGTGAGGCAGCTGAGGGTTATGCACTCTATTCCATTCGATACGCTCCGAACCAGATAGAGAGAGGCGGGGAACAGAATCCATGCCATCATTAGGGGGGAGGATTAGAGAATGGCGAGCTTTAATAGGAGGCAATACTAGGGAGCAATACCACTTACGCGATTGAGGCAGAACCACGCGGGGGAACATCCAGGCCAAACAATAGATTCGAGTCATTCGGGACATTCAAGTCATTAAGCTAGGGATTGAGGGTTTAGCCGGATCTAGAGATTGATAGATGATACGTGCGGATATTCCCATTCTCGGTGAACAGAAGGGGCTTCACCAGAAAAGAGTAGGGTTTGCACTTATGCTTCCATAGCTTATATACGTATTAACTTCCTTCCCATTCCATAGGAGCCATGCTTTGGATCACGGATAGAGCAGGCAGAGAGAAAAGGGGGGAAGATGGAGAACAGCAGGGAGAGATGCCCACGGAGCGGTTGGGACAGATCCGCATTACACCGCTGGTTGGGGGAGAGATTAGGCAGGAGAGAAGACAGACTCAAGGGCGTTAGGTCCTATTCCAGCGCCACTCGTCATCACCACTTACGCTATTACCCTGACCACTTGGGGGGGCGCTTCACACAACCAATAGATTGATGACGGACTTCAAGCAATGCTAGGGTCCGGGTTAGAAGGGGCGTTAAGAGATTGATAGATCGAGGGAGAGAAGAGAACAGCCTTCATCACTAAAGCCAGGGTTGACGGTTCCAAGGAAAAGAGATCCGGATTACTTTATCACTTGCCATGCTCGGTTTACGAGCTACGCTTAGAATGAGGAATGGCTAGTAGAAAGATTAGGGATGCGACCATCAATCTCGATGCTTGGGTACGATCCGATAGAAAGATTAGGGATGCGACCATTAAACCGCAGAGCAGGGAGAGATCCGCTTATTCCATTTTCACCGCAGGCGTGTTTAAACCGGTCATAAGCTAGGGAGAGAACAACTTCCATTCCCAACCATCATAACCGGGCGATTAAGATTGAGGGCTTCGGCAATGTCTTTCTGTTCAGCATGTCTTTCTTATCCTTTGATTTGTCAATGAATCTTTCTCTTGTACTCGTATTTGTATCTGGTTTGTTAATCTATCTATTCGACATGATATATGGGGGTGAGTGAAAGCGAGGGATGGGATTCAAAGTCAAAGCAAGCAATGGACTCCTTCGTAGCCGGTCAAAGCACAAGGTAGCTAAGTCAAAGCAAGGGACGGGTCAAAGTCAGAGATGGGCTCTTTCGTTCCCGGTCAATCGTTCCTAGTCAAAGCAAGGAGGCAGGTGGTCAAAGTAAGGGCCGGTGTCTGGTGAACACATTCGTAATATGAGTATGGGTCTAGTGGGTGTAGAAGGAAGGAAGCGAGGTACTTCTATCGTTCAGCGTCGACAAGGCAAGTAGTGGATCTTTCTTTTCGAATGATATAGGATACAGTCAAAGCAGAAGTCTCAGCATCAACAGAAGAAAAGGAAGAAGATCAAGCTTATCCGACCGAATAAGCCGTTAAAGAGAGAGTCTGTTCAAAGGTCTAGAAGAGGAGGGCCTAGAGCTAGCTTTTTGCTAGCTTTGAAACATGGGCCGGTGGGAGGGGAAGGAAAGAGGAATACCAGAATTAAGTAGCGGTAAAAGAAGAAGAAGATGCCAAGATTCACTTAAGCTTCTAGCTCGCTTAGTGTAGGGGGCTTTCCTTACATCCTTTATAACAAAATATCTTTATAACGAAATAGATTACTTCTACCTAACGGAACATGAATCTACCTAGACGTCGAAACGAATACCGAATTCGGAAACGGATTCCGCGAGTACTAGACTGAGAATGATAGAGGCAAGAAAGAAAGACAAAGCTTCCATCTTACCGGTATTTTGTAGCCCGAGCGGATCGGTGTCACGGGTTATATCTTTGAATCCTGGCTTTCTATCTGGTGATCGTAGTAAAGGAGCTCTACCTTCAGCTAGCTTGAAAGGAAGTTAACCCTTAATGGTGTTGATAGCGTGTCACGTCATGGTAACCGATCATCAACAGCTTTCGATCTTGAATGCTCTGTTCCGCTCCTTGATCACTTTCTGGGATGACAGCAAGTCTTCTCACCAATGGGGATTTGGATGAGTGAGATTGGTCCCGTTCCTTTGTTCTTTGTCCAGCTACTCGGTCAATGAAGACGAAATCAAGGCTAGCTCTCTCAGTCCAATTCCTGATCAAATAACATCCCAAAAGTACGAACAAAGAATGGAAGGGTTCCAGTAATAGGTGTAAAAATAGATGCTTTATGGTTAAGGAAGATAGGTTTCTTTCTGTCTTTCTTTCTAACTAACAGGAAAAGAGAGACATGCGAGTTCGACTCTCGTTCTATCCATGTTCCGCAGTCCTTGTACATGTTGGAACAGTTGATGGCAGTACCGCTCAACTACGAGATGCTTGAAAGTCGATGTATCAATGTTCCGCATCGAGCCTCGAAACGGCAAGCCATGCTTCAAGCTAAGTCAGTCGAGATCTAATTGATTGCTAAACTGAAGGCTGTCGAAGATTCTCATTCTGAAGCTGGCCTGTCACCTGCCTAGCTCTCTTCTTTTGGAAGGATGGGATCATACCTATTGAAGAAGGCCCTGGGAACAACATTCGAGCGAAGCCCTTACGCGAGAAGTTGCGCGAAGGGGGTGGGGAAGGAAGAAAAGCACAAGCTTTCAACCATCTAACCGTCAGTCTTCACTCCCTGGATCAGTCCATCAGTAAGAAGAAGCTTCCGTCATTCAGCAGTGGAATAGTTCCATGGTATTGATCATCCAACCATTGATTGGAATGTCTATCGTGATAAACCGTGATTTGAGCCTATCTATAGCTATAACAGTGTGATTCTATAAGCTAAGCAGATGAGAAGATTCAACAAAGAACCTAACCGTCAGTCTGAGCTCCTCTCTGATTGACTTCATCAGGAGATCCCTATGGTCTGGTTCACCTTCCCTCTTTCCTTGCAACCTTGGATCGATATGGTTCATTCCTGGGCTATGCTCTTTCAACAGTTGACAGAAGAGGGGGACGGACAAGGATGATCAGACTGCTTGGTTCGGTTCGTCAGAGGTATGGGCATAGAGAATCCTACTATGGAGAGGGAAGTTATTCTCATCTCAATCCATAGAGACAGAGCATCATCGTATGGGGAAAGAGTATGAACGAATTGCTTTTAGAGATGAATCACATTCCTCTGTAAAATACTATAATATATATGAGTCGTCTATCTTCACAGCTGGCACTCCTCAAGGGCATTGCTTTCTCCATTGAATCAGTCTAATGTGGAAATGTCAAGATGTGAAATTCATTCATCAATCTTGTGTTCTTCTGTGTAGCGTACGGTGTCTTGTGCCAAGTGAAAGGAAAGCTGAGCTTGCTCCAAACCATGAGATCCAAGAGAGTCTTCTGCCCGGTCATCATCATTCCACTCCCTTCTTGGTCTACTTCGGTTACAACTTGATCTACGGTGCGATCAGACCAAGTGCGAGATTGGATCGAGAAAGCAAGCAGGAAGGTCAGCCCTTGATTGTTAGATAGATACCGACTGAATATCATAGTTAACAGCTTCTTGATTGCATCCGTGCTGTGAAAGTTCGAGATTGATGGTGGTGGGTTATGGAGACTTCCCTCTAGTCTGATGGCTCTTGCGCATTAATGAATGGATCGAGGAATTGCGTATTTAATGGTGCCATCTGCGACGACAATGAAATATGATTACGTGATTGGTTGGTAAAGGAAGAAAGAGCTAGGATGGTGTCTACTCTCTCATAAGTGAGTACTAGGGTCCGAATCCTTAGCTGCTATCAATGGTGTGATTGGATGTCCTGGTATCAAGCTCACCAAGGCACCACACCACGTACTGACGAAGCTATCCCATTGTGTGTGGAACCTTGCTAACGAGAACCCTGTGAGACGGCGTCAGACCAAGATAGACTCACTATTTACAACCCAGGCACAGTAGTGCGGGTTTGTGCGTCGCAACCCTAGTCGTAAGAGATCATTTCACGCTAGCAAGGAGAAGGATTCAATCGGAGAAGCTTCGGGACTGGGGGAGAACCAGTCGAGCGGGAAGGATCGAGCGTAGAAAGATAGATAAATCTAGTAAGTGAAAGAATATAATTAACATAATAGAAGAAGATAACAGAGACTGAAAGCAAGCAGGGATTCCATCATCGATAGCTTGATCCCTTCCTTCTCTTTGTCGACTAAAAGTATGGGAGGCTGACCGCACGGTTCGATATGGTCCACTACTCACTTGGATTCGTTCATCAGAAGTAGGCGGGACAAGGATAGCACTTGGCATCGGCTAAGTACCTTGATTCGCGTGGGTCTTGCCTTGGTCTGTTCAGGTTCGAAAGAGGTGGGGAAGGAAAGGAAGAAGGGCGGTTCCGAATGGAGGGCGGTGGGAAGGGATTGCTAACGAAAAGGCTTTGAAGCCTGAAGAAAGCATTGATTGGGGCTGAGCAGGCTGAACTGCGAACCATATGACTGAAGAAGGGCATATGGGATGGCTTAGCCTATAGTACAATCAAGTCGCTATCTTCATCGACTGTAGATGTAGGTAGATATCGGGCCTTCTTTGTTCCCCGAATCAGTTAGTCAGTCATTCAGTGAATAGTCCCACCAGTATGTAGAAGAGTTTGTCCCAGCAGTGGAATAGTAGTCCACAAGCTTTGTTGGTCACCGGACACAGTGAGAACAGCTCAGCTTTCCCTAGCACACACACTAAGTAGATAGTAGGCACAGGTCCGCTAGGAGCTCATCGAACTGAACTTGTAGAGTGAGACCTGTGCTCGATATGGTTTATTTCACTGCTCTTTCTCTCGGTATGCTTCACCACATGCCTGTGATCTCTTTCTCTTTCAAGCTAGTCTTGGTATCGGTATCTCAGTCTGCTTTCCCTGCCATCGGTAGTACTATCGATGAGTCTTTCCTTGCGTGGAAGTAGTTCAAAGCTTCCTTGAGATCTATCTCTCCGCTATCTATAGGAAGAAGTCCCGGTCGAGAAGTGATCGAAGCATCGGTGAAATGAATCTACTCTCCATACTTAACACATGCGATTTGTGGATTGCACCTTTGATATCCGCTAAGAACTTCCCAATCTAATAGATCTCCCCTGGCTGGCAATCTCACCGGTGAAGTTATAGCTCTCGAACAAGCGATGAGAGACGAGGTTGCCCGGGTCAACGGATCGAAGGCAGTATGTAACGTTCCCACCTGCAACTACGAAATAGGCTAGCAGTTCACTGAACCGCCTACCAAGATGAGATGGATAGAATACATCTACCCAGATAGATAGAGTAGATTGGGTTAATAATCAAATAGATTGGATCGTCAAAAACTATCCCTATAACCCTCCCTGGTCGTCGGATCTCCTGGACCTTGCACATGTTCGAAAGAGCCGTCTGAAACAGACTGCCATGAATGGAACGGTGACTCCAACCACTATTCATATCCATGGACCCGGCATGTAGGAATGTTCTTCGAGACGCCAATTGATCATGAACCAATCCAATCATTTTCAATCTATACTCCATCAATACCCCACTATAACTAATAGCGCGCTTGAATAGGGCATCAATTGCCAGATGCTCAGCTTTTCAGATCGAGAGACAGAGGGAAATAGGTCATTGTCAATGATCCTATTGATCAACGACGCGGGGAAAGATTAGGCAGATCTCTCTCGATGCGTTGGGAGGGTTAAACGCTTGTTTTTGAATGGGAGGGAGCCGATACACTTTGAAGCAACGGAAGAGGGGGCTGGATTTACCACTAGAGCCCTTTGGGTAGGTCTTCAGCTGTGGGCGGTGCCTTAGGTAGCAAAGCTCACTAAGAACAACGTGCCTTAGGTATCATCATCCTTTGATTTATCTTTGCCTTCTTCTTTATTCACCTTGTTGGGTGGGTCCTTGTACAGAGTAGGTAGGTATAAAACGGTAGGATATTCAGTGCGCGGTGCATCAGGAAGATTTGCAGCAGCATCCAAGGATGGGATCATTGATTGATGTTTAGCAACATCTTGCTCTTTATTGGCATGCACATTTTGTAATTCTTGCTTATATTTGACGATTTCCTTATTTTTTTCGGATAACTGCTCTCTAAGTAAAGAACATACTTTCATCAGTTCCTTATTATCTAATTTGATAATTGTGTTATCTTGACCCCCAAAGTCTATTACTTCTTTAGGTTGTGTGTTTATCCACTTATTGTTCTCATCATACACATGGTCTCTTTTGGAACTTGCAGGGGTTCCCAGGCTGTATTGTGACTCCTTTTTGCCTATAGTAAATGTATGCCAATTAATACTGAATGACGATTCAATGTCGACTACCTTTATTTGAGAAGGATCATTGTATTGTAACACAAACCACTCTAAATTGACTGTGCCTTTAGCTGGACCCTTATACTTTATTATATTGTCATCATGGCCTATGTCTAAGGCATAAGCCTTCGGTGCTAAGAAGTAACCTTTATGTACTTTGTGCTCCAGCTTGAACTTACCCAATTCCGTGGAAGAGATGAAGAGCCTACCTACCTATTGGTTCAGTAGTTTATTCATTAGTCGAATCAGTTGTTGATTATGCAATCGGTTAAACAGTTCACCCAGCATCAGTAGCAAATCCAGTAGCATAGGCAGTTGATCCATCCATTGAAGCAAATCCTACAGACTGCTAAGCTTATTACTATGATCCTGTTGATTCAGTCGAAGAACCAGATCCATCAGTACCGGTAGTCACTTAAGTCAATCCAGTAGCACAAGTAGCAAAGGTAGCAAGGGTAGCAGGTCCATCAGTCGATGATCCGGATCCAGTCGATGAAGCAGTGGATTCGGTTGATGATCCGCTTGATCAAGTCATAGGTTTTGCAGTTTGTCAAGCTCTCGACCATATTTTTTTACTAAGCGGAATTCTGTTGAATAAGCGGATGTTGCATCACTAACAGCATAAGTAGATAGAGGTCCAGGTGAAGCAGTCAATTATGCAGATCAGCAGTAGTAGATTAAGAAGTCGATGTTGCAGTAAGTTGGCCCAGTCTCTCACCCAGCAGTATATTTTATGCCCAGCAGCATACTTCAAGCCAACTGAAAGGTTGAACCAGCACCAGTGAAGGCATAGGTAGGGGCTTCAAAGGCGTAGGTATAGGCACGACAGGTAAACAAAGCAAACAAAAGCAGTTCTGGGCTGGGTCGAGAGCCCATTTCAGATTCTCCGGTTCCAGATCGAGCGATCCAATTGATGTTTCACCGGGGAGGAAGCAGCACCAAAGCACAAAGTGCCCAGAGCGGGAACGGGAGTAGAGCCTTCAGTTGGAGAACCCATTCCCGAGCTACCAGTTGGAGATCCGGGGTTGGTCTCTAGATCCTGTGCTAGTAGATTGGTGCGAACCCACACCAGTGGTCTAGGTACCAGCGAAAGCAAGGGCATTGGAAGCGGGAAAAGAGACTGCATACCTAAAGAGATGGCCGACAGGAGGCAAAGGTTAATTTCAAAATTGTTTTAGTTTGCAGCCCGGCGGTACGCGAGCGCAACAACTGAGGGGGTTTCAGTGCCCGTGATATCCCTGCCATTTTTTGGCCCAACATCCCTTCCTGTCCCAGCACCAGAGATAGTAGTAGTAGTCACAGGGGGCAGAGGCAGATACAGACATGAATAAAAATAAATAACCGCGCAGAGAGTCACGGGAGCACAACCCGTGACAGGAACAAGGGCGGGAGAAAGAGCAAGGGTGTACGGAGCCACTAGAGCGTAGATGGGGCAGGCGACAGAGCTAGCTAGTAGCAGAGGTGAAGGCCTCCGAGTAAGCAGTTTCTTCTATCGAATCATGACCAGCATCAGAGCACCAACCAGAAGTAGCAGCAATTCTAGAGCTGGGTGTAGTTCCAGTTGTTCCGGTTCGAGCAAATACATTGAATTTCGAAAGCCATTACTATCTCGCCCAGATAAATATCCTATTCTCGTGCCAGGTGCCAGAGTTTACCTAGTACTTTCAGTTCCATATCTGGTTGACCGAGTCAGCAAGATACGGCCAAAAAGCCGCTAGCCCCTAAACGAGTAAGGCAAGCACCCTTAGACGTAAAGTAAAGGGGCAGCCAAAAAGCCGTATCGCGCTAGGAAAGGTAAGGCCTTTACTTACTCGTTTAGGGGGGGCGTTAGCCCTTATTAGAGTAAAGGCGAGTCGCTCATGGAGTTGCTTTTTTACAACTACTCGGCTTGGGGGCAAGCACTTGGGCGGAGTAAAGCTGATCGTAGAGCACCGTTGCGCTAACGCGCGCGCTGTAGTTTTTCAGCTTGCTCGAAAGCCCCAACTCTAAACCAAATAAGGAAAAAACAACCTTATTTGGTTTAGATACAGGCAACTATATCCATCTCTTTCTGTCTATACGCATATCGATCTTTTTATTCGAAGCAAGCATATGTCGATCTGGCTTTCTATACGAAGAAGCCCCCGTCTATTTATTGACGATTCCACTCTGATATCGATCCGTTTCAACTAGTTTCTTCCACTTCATTCTTCATCTCCAACCCTTAGTCATTCTATAGGGCGATCTCCGGTTAACCCTATTGAATAGCCTTGCTGAATAATAGAATCAAACCCTGGACCACCAGTATGCAGCTCGCACTGCTCCAGAATCGAGCTGAAATAAGGATCCATCTTGTACTGACCTTTTATAGCCTCGAACCCAACAGCTTCGACAAACATAGCTCCTAAAAGAGAAAGCCTTCTGCTTAGTGCATCAGCAACTTGGTTTTTTTGTTTCCCGGACTTGTGCCTAAGTATGAAGTTATACTCTTGCTAAAATGAAAGCCATTTTGCATGTCTGCTATTCAACTTCTTTTGGGCATTGAGAAATTTGAAGGCTTCATGGTCAGAGTATAAAACAAACTCCTTTGAAATCAAATAGTGTCTCCACTGTCGCAAGGCCTGGACAATAGCATAAAATTCGACATCATAGGTCGAATATCTCTTTCGAACCTCATTCAATTTCTCGCTGTAAAAGGCAATTGGTCTACCTTCTTGGCTAAGCACCGCTCCAATGCCTACGTGAGAAGCATCACAATCAACTTCGAATACCTTTGAGAAATCGGGTAAGGCCAATACAGGGGCACTTTTCTCTTAAGGGCATCCTCTGCTTAACTAGTCGAAAACTACTTTCTGCTTCCCCCTACTTCAAGAAGCTCGAACCGATTTTGCTTCAGACAATCGGTGATTGGAGCTAGTTGGCTGCTAAAGTTCTTGATGAAGCGCCTGTAGAAAGTAGCTAGTCTATGGAAGCTTCGAACTTCCGTAAGAGACTTTGGTGTAGGCCACTCCACTATGGCCCGTACCTTTTCCTTGTCTACCTCAACTCCATCTGAGGTGATCACAAACCCCAAGAAAATCAAACTTCGCTGCCCAGCAAGCAAGAAGAAGATGCGCGTACTAAGCAACCAAGCAACGGCTGAGCTAGCTGATCGTAGACCACCCTAGGGGCGAAAGGACTTGCTTGTTTGTAAGGCGTTTTCTTCGCAGGAGTGCGCATCCGCGCACTTCCGTTTTCTACGAAATCACATTAGTAGGAATAGTTGCTGAAACATCTCCAGCGTCTCCACTGCCCACAGAACAATCGACTAGAAGACAGAGCAGAGCAGCGGAGGGACTTCAAGTATTCATGTTCAAGAGCAAGAGTAAGTCAGGTTTAGGCGAGTAAGGAGAGGTCTTTCAAGCGCTTGTTTGGTACTAGAAGCAAGCTCGAACTACCAGAGAAATTGGGTGGGCCCCTGAAAAAAAAACCGAAATCAAAAAGAAAGAAGAGAAATTGGGCCATGTTTCCCGAGAGAGGCCGCCTTCTCTCAGGCCAGCAGTCTTCTACTTCTAGTCGACTGCTCTATGACGGGCTTCCCTGTTCCTGGGCTCTGCTCGCTCGTCTACGCTCCGACCCAGCAAGTAATAATTGAAAACCGATGTTTCCTTACCTTTACTCGAGTAGGGGTCGTCAAAAAGGCAATCAATCAGAATCAAGGAAGAAAAAAAATGGAAATAGTGAATCAAGATCTAGATGGATCCCTATCTTTATCTCTATCCACGGAGATACCTATCTATATGGAGAGAGATCTATCTATGAGCGACTACGCCGATCTTTATATGTTTTGGCCACGTCCGTTTCCGCTCCGAAGAGGAAGGTTTGGATCTTTCAATCTTATGTCGTGAGGGATGTGACCTATGTTAGGTCCATAAGATACCACAGCTTTTGGTGTTCTATGATTCACTTCCGAATAATGAGTAGGTAGTTCGATCCTTTTGATTCTTCTCTTCCTAGTAAACTGATGGGGGGATCCGGAGCAATAGGTCGAATTACTATATAAAGAAGAGTTGTTAACTATAGGACTTCTTGTTCGAGTAGGAAGATTTCGGTTTTTCTCGTTCCTTCTCTTCGATAAGAATAGGGATTTGAAATGATACAAATTCCTCTTCATTCTGTTGTGCTCAGCGAAGGAACTGCCTAAGCATACTTTTTCGGATCCAAACTTCTTTGTTCTTTCTAAGTCTTCTTCTTGCATAGAAGAACGCAACTGTTGCAAAAACCGGGATTTTAGTAGTAGGCGGCACCCCCTCTTAGTTTTGAGTAGGCGGAACCATTCTGTTTTGGTTCTTCTCCACATTCTTACCGGGTGATCCAGGAATTTGCCTATGATTTTTTCAACTGATATGTCGATATAGAAAGATCTCCTTATTTCTTCACCGCGGGTTCTCGCGTCATTTTCTTGAAAAGATATTAGATCACCGTGGGACACTTTCAAATAAGTAATGCTTACCATTCCATTATTCACACAAACCCTTCGATGACTTATCGGCTGCCTTGCTTGAGGAATAGTTTCACGAAAATGGAGACGAACCGGAATAACGTCCGATCTTGTTTCTGGATTGAGTGGAAAAGGGATATATGAAGTTCGTTCTGTTCCTCTGTGCATCTCTGTGATGGGTAAATCCCCATGAAAAAGGGGCAACTTTCGTGTAGTTTGTGATTGGATGTAACTGTTAAGATTTTCTCTCGGATAAATCTTTCTATTAATAGATCTCTTCTTGCTCCTCAATCTTCGGAGAATGCGGCGTTGTATTATTGTAAGTTCTCTGTTCCGAACATTTCCTGGAAGTAGACGACAAGTTTTAAATCTTAATGCAGGCAAGGCATATCTCGTTTTTTCAGTCTTTTTCGCCACATCGCGTATAACGGGAATCGAACCCCTCTGCTGCTGGCGGGCGGATGGAGAATTTCCTACTTCGATCCAGCAAACTCCGGAGCCTCAGTGGACAAGGTAGGGCGCCGCAACGCGTCAGGTTGCTTTGCCCCTAACCTAACAAGCAAGGGCCCCACTATAGCTAAAGCCCCTATTTGAGTAAGGCGCGCGCAACCTAGTTGCGCGCTCCCGCGTCAAAGCATGCTAACGCACAACGGTGCTCTACGATCAGCTCGACCACCGGGAGAGAGTGCTCTACGATCAGCTCGACCACCGGGAGAGAGTGCTCTACGATCAGCTTACTCGAGTAGGGGCTCATCCGTTGATTCTTGGATGCGCGTGCTAACGCGCCCAGCGGATGCGCTAACGCGCAACGGTGCTCTACGATCAGCTTACTCGAGTAGGGGCTCATCCCTTGCTTGTTCTGGCGCGCTAGCCGTTGTATATAGTCGGGCCCTTGCTTGTTTAGGTTGAAGCGCGTTAGCGCAGTAGTTTGATTGCGTATCGCGCTAGGCGCTCACGTTTTTTGGCTTCGCTGGGTGTAATGAATAGAGATCTCCCGCCAGCAGTCTTCTCTTCCTATCACTTCACTTCGTTCGAGAGATCTGATCTCTTCGGACCTCACCGGGCCGGGCGAAGGGGAAGGAAGGGGTGGGTGGTCCGGGAACAGCAACGGGAGAGGGCTCGTAGCCCCCCCTCTCCCTCTTCCCCACGCCTATTTGTTCCCCGGGCCCCGGAGAGATGCGGAACTCTTTTTTTTTTTAATAAAAAAGATGAATAGATAGGGCCGTGATACATTCCGGAATATTGTAAAGGTAAATAGACTCTTTTCGTCCCGCCCGCCTGAGGACCTATGTGAATGTTTTGGAATGGGGATGTTCGCCTTTTGTAACAAGTAGACCCACGATACGGACTAATAGATGTTCCTACTGTTACCCGTAAGTAAGATCTATTCATAGTTGGTCAGTCCCCCACGGCACGGCTTCTCGCTTTTCATGAATGTGTCTCCCCCTCTGCTTATGTGAGTTTGACCCGCCTTTGACTCTGCTTGCTTCTGACTCCCTATGAGCCGTTTTACGACCTTACTTTTTCGGAGGGTCGGCGGGACATGGGAGCCTCAGCTCATGCATCGGTTTACCGAAATCACCCCCGCTATCCCACTTCCTTCTATTCAAAAGGCGAGCAGCCCTTAAACAAAAAGGCCAAATTCGGGCTCTTCTTATATATATATTAAGCCCTAAAGTAGGTAGCCCCGAAAGCCTCACTCATAAGTTGCCGGGGTTGACAATGGAAAAGGCAGATGGGCCGCGGAGTCATGGGAACGAGGAAAAGTCGTTATTTGTTGGAACAGAGATGCGAACGGAGGCCCGCCTCCACTCCCCTTTCTCCTCCAACCCACAACCTTCTAGAGAGGCCTATACCTAGCCTAAAGCTGGGGGCCTCAAAACAGATCAAGCAGGAGTTTCAGTCAGAATCACTCTACTGTGCCGCCGATCTATTGATTCCATTCATTGCCAAAAACAAGGTGGCTTGCTTTCTTTCAAGCCACACTGGAAGGGAGGGAGAAAAACCTCTCTTAAGGCGGCGGCTAGGGTTGGTTGGGTCTTTGACTTTGACCGCCGCAGCGGTAGCCAAAGAATCCTACGCAATCCTAGAGCTTTCTATTTTTATTTTTTATTTTATATAAATAGAATCGCGTGGAAAGGAGCGAAGCCTCTTTCTATCTTTCTATGTAGATCGCGTATACAGGGGATGCTGTACATGATCCTTTGATCAAGATTCCGTTACCGATTCGATTTTTGCTTTTTTTTCTTCTGGCCGTGCCGTTTGTTTGATTGATTCTTTGGGCGGTAAGTCAAGAGCCGATCTCCAAGGCAACTGATTCTGGAAATAAGGAACAAGGAGTCAAGAGGAGAGGTGTAGCCGATGAGCAACAGGATGAGTAAGCTAACATAACTGCAGGGGATGATGAACACAACTATCTGATGATGCATCTCAGCTGCTTCATTCTATTGAAGCTTGGGTAATTGATGATCAGATGGATCGGGTAGACGACCCAGCAGAAACATTGATTCTACCTGAGTATTACCCCGGTTCATTCTCCATATCGGCCTGGACTCCTAAAGCAAATAAGCCCCCCGATCGAAGATGAAAGCCAAGGCGGACAGCAAAGGCCATTCTCGATATCAGCAAGATGAACGCCTCTCAGGCCACTGCATTCTCTTGTGCGCACCTCACCTCAGACTCCAGATCCCACGTCCCTGATCTTGGGTTTAGCCCATTTTAAAGCGTCCCGCTTCCCCCTCCAAAAAGAAAAGAATCGGTCATTCTGGATAAGTTCCCCAACGCCCCCAGAGGTATCCCCAAACCAATGTTTAGGGATTCCCCAAACATTGGTAACGTAACCAGGCAGTGACGGAACATGAATGAGACGCTCAACTCACAGGGACTAGATAGGGAACTCGTCACCTTAGGTGCGTCTAGCGGCTCCACAAGCCTAAACTCGTGTGGATGTCTCCCCAACGTTGGATGAGGCTCTCCTCTCCACGTGTGATCCACGAGACCATCCCATCTCATCCTATCAGCACGCATTCCATCAATTCCAAGATTCAAGACAAGAAGTAGAATCAAGAATCAAGATCTTGATCTTGAATCATATTACTCGCGAGTCTTTCTTGTTTGTACCGATTCTTTAAGGATCTTGGGATAAAGATTAACACCTGACTCATTGTACTCATGACCCGGCTTATAATTTGATAAAGAGCACTATTCTTCTTACGAGTAGAGAGTTGACAAAGTGGCCTGGACAAGTGGGCACGAGTACTAAGAAGTCCAATAGGACTAAGGCCTCAATATTGAACCATTGGGTAGAGAAGGACTCTAGCCAAATCAAAGACCAAGATCCCCAAAAAAAGTCGACCAAGAAATCACGACTGATCTCAAAATTGGTCCAAAGTCAAGAGAAAAGATTCATGACCATCGAATAGCAAAGATAGGGGCATGGTTCATTATGAGTTGATCCCATATACAAAGGGAAATAGAATGGCGCCAAACCAAAGGGTTATTGGAAGACAGCTTCTTTCATTGAGGAAGTCACCACACGGAAGTGGAAGCAGAGCCTAAGTGTTTGCGAAGCTAAAGAAGGCCTCAAAAGCAATCCCCATGAAAGGACAAGAGGTGAACTTGAAGTGTGAAAATGAATGGATGCAGTTACCGTCAGGAATTTTATAAGAAATAGGTATGAACCAGTAAATGCTTGTAATGGATAAAGCAAAGACAGAACCATCTAAGAGGAGGGCATTCTATCTCGTAGTAGGGGTGGAAAGCCATGATGATTTCGAACAAGGACTGCAAAGCAACAAAACTAAAGCAGCATCACCAGAGAACCCAGAATAGGTCACTGGGCAAAAGAGAGCACAGATCTGCATCCTGGTAAGTTTGACGCCATTCCAAATGGCGCGCGGAGAAAAACGCCAATCGAAATGGCGTCATATGGAGGAGCTTTCAGAAAACGCCCTGGATCACAGGGACAGCTCGGGAAGGCAGAAGCCAGCGAAGAAAACTACAGGTTGCTTTGCCACCAACCTAGCGAAGCCAGCGAAGAAAAGCTGATCTACGACCACCCTATATAAAAGGGCGTTAGCGCTTTACTTAAACAAGCAACGGGTGAGCCCCAGCAAGCAAGAAGAAGATGCGCGTACTAAGCAACCAAGCAACGGCTGAGCTAGCTGCTCTACGACCACTCTCTCCCGATGGTCGAGCTGATCTACGACCACCCTCCTCTTTCCGTCCGCTCTTCCCGAAGTGAGCGAATTGCATGTAGAGATCCGTAGGGGCTTATAGTTTAATTGGTTGAAACGTACCGCTCATAACGGTGATATTGTAGGTTCGAGCCCTACTAAGCCTACCACCCCTAAAGTACAGTCGAAGTCCCCGCCACCCTGCAGATCTCAATGACGCGACGGCACCTGGAACCACACTGCTGCCGCTGCCCTTCGGGCACGCCTCCTACGCTTACCACTCACCTACGCTCTTGCAGCATGCCCCCTTCGGGCAATACGGCTTTCGTAATACGCGAAGCAGCTGAGCGATAGCTCTTCGATCGCTATATTCTTGCGATAGCGAAGGTCAGATCAATCTGAGCGAAGTTACGGCTTTAGGCGAAGAGCGAGAGCGATTCTATAACTTATTGTTTTTGTTTTGTTCCCGAACAACGATCATTCATTACGGCCGGCCCGACCAAACACTGAAAGCCCGGTCCGGGCAAGCTATATTATGGAACTGATCTGACCGAACTGGGAAAAATGGAACAAGATCTCGATCTCAATAAGGAATTGGAATCAGGAAGGGCCGGCAAGAATCAATGCGATAACGAGGGGCGATAGCGAAGGCGTGGTTCATCCTCTAAGATAGAGTAGATGCGAAGGTTCGGATCGAAGATCTTCGCGAGACGGCCCATGAATCTCGAGAATCGAGCGTGGGGCGCGTTAGCCCTACCGCATTCCGGCCCCGGGGCCTGAAATTGGTCCTTTCTTTCTCTCGTCTTCTCTGTCTATTGAACAATATTCATTGCCTCACCTAAACGGCTATGTCAATAGTCATCGCCTTGCCCTTGTCTAATAAGCCGTCTTCAAGACGCATTGCCTCTTTCAGAGCCAATTCTTCAATGGCCTTTTCCTTTCCTTCTCTACTTCCCTCGAAACTCCCCGTAACTGCACTCGCCACTTCAATCGCTACAAGCCACCGGAGCAGATATAGCAATCGGAGCTGGAGCTTGGGTCGTTCTCTTTCGTTCCGGCTATCTCAACTCAGCCATTCCTGTTCGTTCGGCTGGCAGATCAGCTGATCTACGACCACCCTCTTCATGGTGAAATGGCGGAAGCGAGGCTGGTCGTAGACCAGATAGGAGGTGCGGCAGGGGATTCGTCGAGATAAAGATCACATCGTGGTTTTGGCCTGGCCCATTTCTCCTATTGCTGGGATTGCTGCCTCCGCATCGGATCACTCGGCTACCAAAAACCTATTTTGGGCCCTCAGTTTTCTGGCATCGAATCGAGCCTCAATTATGTCTGGTAGGAGAGGTAGGGAGGGTTCGGGTGCGGATGAGCGGGAAGAGGCGGGGATCGAATCATCGGCTTAACAGGCAGTTGAAAGGGAAGTAATGAGGTAGGGATTTGAATACCAAGGATCGGATGCATGGCCTGCCAACTTGATAGCTGCTTCAAATCCATCTATCTATGAACGAAAGAGGTAGCAATCTCCTCCTTGTGGTTAGTTTTTATAATAAAGCAACAAGCTCATCCCCTCTTGATCCTGTGAATTCATTAGGTGGGTCATCCCAACATTCGTTCCAATC